>NC_063255.1:41392460-41692460 GCF_020740725.1 Corvus hawaiiensis | reverse complement strand
TCTTTCTCAGTGAGAGGCCTGATTTTGGCAAGAGAAATTGGGATCCATAGCAGTTGTATTGGGTCCACAAAAAAAACCCAAAAAAACCACAAACCCAAAACAACCCACAAAACAAAAAAAAAAATCCGTTGCAATGCATTTTTGCTGGTCTGTCATGTCAGCTGTCAGCAACTGTGCCTTGAGGACTTAACTCCTTGGTGGAGGTTTCACTGCACCCTTAGGTACAGTGCTGAGAAGTTTTGCCCAAGGGGCCCAGGACCCACAGTACATTCGGGACAGATTGGCAGCAGTTCAGCTGAAACTGCCACATAAGAGTCAGTAAAGCGAGCAGCCAGATGTCCCCTGGCATGCAGCTACCCACCGTGCTCTGGTAGCAGCCAGCCAACTATTTCTGTCTTCCAGGGGGCTCTGACCCAACCTTCCTCCCCTTCTCTGCATGCAGTGATATCCCCATCCAAAACTGAGTGGTGTCATATAGCCTCACTCATGCCAGAAATCATTGTAATGTGAGTTGTAAAAGCTCATTTGATTGGTGTTTGACTTTTCACATTAAAAGCTGAGCACTTAAGTTTGTGCTTTGAAGGCCATGCTATAGTTAAATAAGTATTTCTTCCTTGCGTGATTAAAATACCTGATATGAGCCCAGCTGAGTAGAGCATGGTGCTAATAACACCAAGGTCATGTGTTCAGTCCCCATACGGCCATTCACTTAAGGGTCAGACTTGATGATCCTTGTGGGTCCCTTTGAGCTCAGAATATTCTGTGAAATAACTCTGAAAAAATTGAGCTGAGGGCACAGCCTGAATGCCTGCAGTGGAAACACATCTTTGATTCTATTTTCCTAAACAGGCTTGAAGCAAAATTCTTTAAATCACCCCCTACAATTTTTTTTCCCCTCAGAGCATACTCATTTCATGTAAGTGCAGATGGTCAGATGCAGCCAGTTCCTTTCCCTCCTGATGCCCTCATCGGTCCAGGAATCCCTCGCCACGCCCGTCAGATCAACACTCTGAACCACGGGGAAGTTGTGTGTGCAGTTACCATCAGCAATCCCACGAGACACGTGTACACGGGTGGGAAGGGGTGTGTCAAGGTCTGGGACATCAGCCACCCTGGCAACAAGAGCCCTGTGTCTCAGCTGGACTGCCTGGTAGGTGCATACATACAGCAGCATACAGCACTGAAAGAAGATAAGAGGTTGTGTTAAGATTGCGGTCATACCACCAAGGTGTAAAGGGCAGTGGGTATTTGGTTTCTGTTGTGATATCACAGGTTGGTATTGCCTTTGTAATTTTGTTGTTTCTGTTAGAGCTGAGGTTGAAGTATGTTCCTCACCATACTTGTGGGTTTTTTCCCCCACAATGAATCAAAACATTTTTAATATTCTAAAAGTATGGTAGGAGGAAAGATCAAAGACAGCACAGCAAATATTGTTTATAAACTTCGACATTTTCTGGCAATCTTAAAGCTTTTTGATATCTGATCATGCTAAAAATTGCTGTCTTGCAGCTGTACTCTCTGAGAAAATTTGGGGATTGTGTCACTTACTTTGTGTCTCTGTATGTGTATGAATGCATTGACCTGTCTTAATGTGGCCAATTAAAAATATCCCTGAGTGTTATTCACAAATTATTTGAATGTGCTAACAAGATGAACTATTGTTAGCAGCTTTTCTCTTGTCATTTACCAGTTCTTGGTAAGATGTTGCTGCTTGTTACAGAGGCAGTAAAATGAGAAATGTGCAGCACATGTAGACTTATAATGAATTGCTACACAAGTTGCTACACAAATGAGGAAAATTGCCCAAATATTTTCCTCTGACATCTCCTAGATAGTGGCAGCAAGTCTCACTGGAATGGGAAGGGGGAAAGTGTGCAGGGAATTTGGTACTCCCCCATGCCGAGAGGTTAATGTGCTGAAATAAACAGAGTATGAAAATACAACTTTCTACACCAGCTGTCAAATTCAGCTATCTTGAGTTGTTTTGGGCTGGGTTCAGGTCTTTGCATTTTGATGATAATTAAGATTAAATATCTCTCACTACTGAATTTTGTAGATCAAGTTGAAGTACTTCCCTAATGTCATGTAATTTTCTGGCATTAATACACTTTATCATTGTCATAAGTATAAATGGCTCATTAAAACCAGGAGGGAATACAATACTTTTATGGATTTCTGCTCTCATGTTAATGCTGTTTTCTTTCCTCATGAGTAATCTCTTGATGGCTTCTGTCTCCACAGAACAGAGACAACTACATCCGTTCCTGCAGATTGCTCCCTGACGGCCGCACCCTGATTGTTGGTGGGGAAGCCAGCACATTATCCATTTGGGACCTGGCAGCTCCAACTCCTCGCATCAAAGCAGAGCTGACATCTTCTGCTCCAGCTTGCTATGCCCTAGCTATCAGCCCTGATTCCAAGGTCTGCTTCTCTTGCTGTAGCGATGGCAACATTGCAGTGTGGGATCTGCATAACCAGACTTTAGTAAGGTAGGTCGACCACACTGGATCATTAGGTTGTGAAGAATTATTTAGGCACAGCCCTAAATGCAGTTTTGCATATATAGTCTATTTTCTCCATGCATAGATGCTTCCAATATTTTGTTGTTCAGCATAGCCATGGTAATACCTTGACAGAAGTATATATGATTATTTATAGGTTTTGAGAGTTTCATAGTTCCAGGCCTTTTGAGCAGCCCATAACTATAATTCCCTAAATATCAGCTAATGTCAATACTACAGTAGATTCCTTGAACAGATGGTTTTCTTTGTTTCCATGCAATACGCTGCTCTCACTCTAATCTCTTTAATCAGAGGTCCAGCAAATATGTCTTGGGTAACGATATGTGTAAATCACTGCATTGCAGACTTAGCCTCTTAGGAGTATGGGTTGCTGCTCAACACTGATATACAGTAGGTTAAGCGCTGGTCACACAGAGCTTCTCTGTGCACTACACCATGTGTATGTTGTTATATGTAATACCAGTGTGGCATGCAAAGTCAAGCCCTCCTGATGTTCTCATTTAGACTGCTCTTTTTTTTTGGAACTTCAGTGACCTGTGCATTTTTCTTAAACTAAGGTGATTTTGCTGATCATGCTACAGTCTTCTGGGGGGAATGAGTATTTCAAGTTGAGTAGTGGGTATCACACAGCCAGCAGCAAAGATTTCCAGAGTACCTGATTCTTAAAGTGTTCTTTTTGAAATCAAATTAGCACTTGGCTGTCTGGCCTGATTGCATCATCAACTCATCACAAAACTCATATGATTGTCCCAGAGTTTATATTAGTCTGGAATTGCTGTTGGAATCTCAGTTATAACTCAGGGACTGAAAGAGAAAGAAGGTATTTTGTATTTTTGCTCAGAATGTGCTGATCTTCTTTCAATACTTTCAGGCAATTCCAGGGCCACACAGATGGAGCAAGCTGTATTGATATTTCTAATGATGGCACCAAACTATGGACAGGAGGCCTGGACAATACAGTCAGATCCTGGGATCTCAGAGAAGGGAGACAGCTACAGCAACATGACTTCACATCACAGGTTCAGTCTCAGAACCTTCAGCATGTTAACAAAATTTTCTCATGGTTTTTTAAAACAAACAAGTACTTTTTAAAATTTTTTTCTCCTTTAGAAGCAAAAAAGCAGGCTCAAAGAGAACTCCACAGAATTTTTCACTTAGTCTCATACTCCATGCTCTTTTGTTTTTTCTTTTGTGGCAGCTAAATGTCTTTCTGGATTATGACTATTTGACAGATTAGTACCTCTCCCATGAGAGTAATGGAGAATCTGTTTTATAAAACAAGTGCCAGATTAAAATGTTCGTCTCTGCAATCTGTTCCCATTTCTGTAGACTCAAGTTCAAAAATATTTTATGAAAATATTTTTAATGCTGTCAGATATGCTTGGACATTAACTTCAGTACTTCACTATTGCAGTTTTGATAACATTTAATAGCATAGTTTTGCAGCTGTGTTTGCATGAACTAATTTATCTTGATTACTGTAGTAATTGGATTATCATGTTTTTAAAACTGCAGTAGACCAAAAATACGAGTTTGCATAGTGTTAACAGTGTAGCAAGGGTCAGTTTTGAATATCTCAAGCTCATTCCTTTACTGATTGAAGCATGTGCTGTGCTAATTACAGATCTTCTCACTGGGCTATTGTCCAACTGGTGAGTGGTTGGCAGTAGGAATGGAGAACAGCAATGTTGAGGTGCTGCATGTCACTAAGCCAGACAAGTATCAGCTGCATCTTCATGAGAGCTGTGTGTTGTCACTCAAGTTTGCTCACTGTGGTAAGCAAATCTTTCTGTATCAGTGTTTCCCTTCATGAAAAATTCATTCAAGGTTACCTTTAAATGAAAGTGCAATACAGTTATTTAACTACAGAGTATAGTTAAAAATTAGGTATTTAATTTAAGTATTAAGGTTATTTAAAAAACTCTATCTAACTGCTTTTTTCTATGTACTGCTTATTTTGTGATGGAACATCATAGTGCAACCAGATGAAAATGTTACTGTTCTTCAGATATGTGTGAATGCTTTGTTGTTATGATCATCTGTTTCTTGAGGTACATTCCTTGAAAACAGAATGCAGCAATAACATTTAAACAATCTGTTGCAGGCAAATGGTTTGTAAGCACTGGAAAAGATAATCTTCTTAATGCTTGGAGAACACCTTATGGAGCCAGTATATTCCAGGTAATAATCTCCTAAAAGCTATTTTCCACATACATTAAAGTGCAGTAGAGCTGCACATCTCAGGGTCTGTCAGCAGCCTAAGGAGTTTTCAGGTGGAATTGCAGCTAATTACTGCAGTCCTTAAAGAGTTGTCTGTAATTAGAGAAAGAAATGCTTTTGTCCTTTTTAATATTACACCAATTCAGATCTTACAGTAAAGTAGCCCTTTAATCCAAAATTGTTTTTAATACCCTTCTTTCTCACCTTCTTCTGCATATTGGTGGAATACAGTACCCAAGTCATGTCGTTAGGTGAACATTCACTGAAGGTCCAAAATGTAGCTAAACCAGTAGAAGTCATGTTCAACATGATTTTTCTTGGATGAGATGTGTTGAGGGATTGGACCGGCAGACTCCTGAACTGAAAACTGAAGCGATATGGAGGGGCCCCTTGAAGTATAACCGGAAGCTGTAACCTATCTATAGTCCCTCTGTGCCCAGTTTTAATGGCAATTCAGTGCCACTAGGGAAAAGTGGGATTTTTTGACATGTCATCCCATTCTTTCACCTGCAGGCACGTCTAGGTTGGGAATTTTTTTATTAAATTTAACTGTTCAACTGGTTCTATTTTAAATGGCCTGGTCTCGTGTGTAGCGATGCCTGCCATATCTCCACTTTTGGGGACAGTGCAGTTTACCTTGATATGAGAAAGGTAGGGTCTAAGTTTTCCTAGTAGAGGCTATTCAGTTCTAGAACCACCCCTCACAGACGGCCTAAATCATCCTAACAAGAGCACATCCCCCTTAAATGTGATGTTAAAAACTCCAGTGCAGCTTTCTTGATGAGGGGTAGATAAGGAAACTTCTGGTGCAGTGCAACAGGGGTGTCTTTGCCAAAACACAGCTTGATTGGGAACTGTTTAACTCTTGTGGTAACAGGCAGAAAATGATGTGGACATATATTTTGTAAAGAAAACATGCACTGAAACAGCGAGGTAAATGTGACAGTGCATGCACTTCATCTTCGAACAGACAGAAAAGCCAGAGTAGACAGAACTACTGCAACCTGCTGTATCCTGTGTCCGACCCAGTCCTACACACTTGTTGTGTATCCTGTTCCACGACAGTGTCTTTTCCTATTTGCATCCTCTGTAATAATGTAAATTCCTTTGTGCAAAGCTTTTGTCTTCTTGTGTTGGGGAAGTAGTGAAAGGAGATACAGTTACTTCTGTGGAGTCTCTTTGTTTCGTACTTGTGGGTAGGTGGGGCTTTGTAGTGAATTTCTTGTTTACAACAAAGGAAGTGGAAAGAAAATGGGTTTTCATTCATTTTTATGCAAATCAAATGCATAAAATATTAATAAATGCTCATTCCTTGTAAAGTATATAGAAAGAACTACTTCTGTTTGTTTGATTGATAGATTACCGCTAGGTCCATAATATTTATTTCCCTTTCTACCACTGCTTTATTTTACAGTAGATCTTTTTGTGGAACAAAAGATTTATTTAAAAAAAATTTGCCACTCTGGTACTGATACTTAAATGAGCTTTTCATGTATTCCCTATTTATAAATTCTTCCAAATAATCTTCAAGCCCTTCAGGATTGAAGGATTGGAAAGATGTAATTTTCTTTTTCCTTTTCTTTTTTCTTGTAGTCCAAAGAATCCTCATCTGTGCTTAGCTGTGATATCTCTGTGGATGACAAATACATTGTCACTGGCTCTGGGGACAAGAAAGCTACAGTCTATGAAGTTATTTATTAGAGACAAATCTGAATGCAGACAGAACTCCTTCTCCTAGCACTTTGCTGTATATTCCTTTTTTTTTTTTTTTTCCTTTCTAAACTGAAAACTTAAATGCTCATCACAGTTGTGGAATTTATTTTTACCTTCTTAACTTGCTATTGATTTGTGAATGTTCATTAAGAGCTTGTGATACCAAATTGTCAGATATCTACTTGGAAGAAGATGGAATAAGCATACTTAACAGTGACCTTGACTCTTTAATTATGTATTATAGCTGTAATGTATTTATTTTGTTTAAAGAAGGCTTTCTAACAATGAACTGACTAAATAAAGCTGTCTGGCCCGGCTTTAGTTTGCAAGATGCATTGTATACTTGTGTTTTTGCAGGTGGATAAATTGGGGATCTTGGAGAAGGATGTTCAGGAGATAGTTAAAATTACACTAAATAGACTTGTAGTTTCTATTTAAAAAAATAAACTTTGTTATATTTTTTAGTCCTGTTCTTGGATGAGACCTCTAAGTGTTATTACAGTATAATTATTTGGTGGGAAGATGCTGTATCTTAACTATTTTAGACAGTCTTCAAAACTTAGGAAATTGCAAACTGTAGCCAGTGATCTACATGCCTGTGATGAATGGCAAATTCAGTTCACATCTAATTAAATTCACTTAAAGTAAGAATGTGCTAATTTATATATTTGCAATGTTAATATAGCATCTTGTGTACAGATTTGTTCTCAATGCTTTTCTGTTGATAAACATAAAGCATTTTGGTGTCAAGCTAGGTTTTTTAATATAAACACCTCTCTTTGTTATATTGTAGAGAGTACAATAAGTTGCCTCAAAGAATCACCTTTGTTACTTCTGGAAACTTTTGCAATGTTTCCTTGAAAATGGGGATATGTGTCTTTGGGCAATTTTTCAATTACAAGAGATTATGAAAAATATTTGATATGTTCTTTGGAAACTGCACTGAAATAAGAATGGATGCCTACCAACATACAAACTACAAAAGCAATGACCTCTGAGGTAGGATTTACAAGAGTACTCATTCCGACATACACGAAGGAATGGATTCTCATTGGGATAAGGACTTGCTTTGTTCGCCAGCAGTTCAATCCAGGTCTTGATTGGATGTCCCTAAAACAGACGCAGACTGAGCCATTGTGCCAGAGACAACATGTTATCTTTTTATGTTGTTGTTGTTGCTGTTAAACTATGATCTGTGACTTTTTTTTTTGAATGCTTTAAAAAAAAATCTTTAAGTCTGTGGATCTGCTGATGTACAGTGCCTTTGCTGCTATGGATCAAAATCAAGAGACCCGTGTAGATAAATCTT
This sequence comes from Corvus hawaiiensis, assembly GCF_020740725.1. Taxonomy (NCBI): domain Eukaryota; kingdom Metazoa; phylum Chordata; class Aves; order Passeriformes; family Corvidae; genus Corvus; species Corvus hawaiiensis. Next base: position 41,684,696 of record NC_063255.1, on the reverse strand, counting down.
ATTGTATAAGTAGAAGATTACTTAATTTCATACTAGAAATGGATTGATGCTGCAAGTTAAAATGGACTGTTTATTGAAGTTCCAAATGTGGTAGCAAAAAATGGTGTCTTAAGTGCTTAGTGTTTGATGTCATTAACAGTTTCGTAATACTCTACATTGTAGAAAGATTTTGATACTAAACTGTGTCATTGTACATAGTTCTAATGCATTGTATTGACCACCAGTACTTCTATAATGGTAGATTATTGTTTGTGCATTCAGACTTTTAAGCATTAAACATAAGTAACTTCTAAGTGCATTTCTCTGGTTTTTTTCCCCCTCCCTCATTGTCGTGTGTGTCATAACTAGTCTCAGTCGCGCGTGCAGCCCTTCAGTCACAGAACATACCACTACAGATACTTGCAGTTTTGCCACTGAGACACAATGTAGAGTTTCAGCTGAGGGGGGGAATCAATGAATTCTTAGTTTCTCAAATTATCTGACTGCACTGATTCTGAACACTTGGAGGCATCAGACTTCGGCCATGTCACCTAAGAGTTTGCCGCTTCCCAGTCGTGTTGTTTCCCATCTGACAAATCTGTTGTCCCATACATTAGGAGAGAGTGAGATGGAGGACCATCACTGCTCACATGCCTACTGGAGTATGCGGAGCTCCATGGAATTTGGGAGGGGTGTAGCACTGCAGCATCACACCAGGGTTTCCTCATCCAGACCTAAAGTCTGTTCATGCTCACAGACAGGCTTCTCTCACTGACATCTGGGTTTAGATCAAGGATTTAGTCCAGTTTCCATGAAGTTAATGAACACAAGTTAAAGTGAGCTAGGGCAAATTATTTATACACTGTTGGGAGGGGTAGCGGAGGGAGGAGTTATGTCTGTACCCAGAAAAAAGGAAATTGATAAAATCCAAGGGAAAATTTGAATTTTTTTGTGCTATAACCCCTTTCTGAAAAGTGATGCTGTGCATGGTGGAAATCTCCAAGCATGCAAGCCTGCCGTGCTATGATGTGCTGGCCTGTGTGACTGGTGGTACATGAACCCAAGCATAGAAATATTTTGGGTTTTCTTGACATGTCAAAACAAGACATAAGTTGATGAAATCATTTACTTGTACTCTGAGTGATTAGGTAATACTTGTTTGATGGAGGAGAGGCAAGTTTCCCTCAGAGCTATCAGTTCCTGAGAATTAATGGCGAAGAGTTTTCCAGATGTCCCCCAGAATAATGTAAGGTTTCTCTTGTACTGAGGTTCTGTGCTACTTAATACAATAATGCTCCATAGAAGTAAACATGGTACAGATACATTCTATTAATATTTACTCTTGTCTGAAGAAATATAATTTACTAGTCATAAACATATTGGAAACACCTTATCTTTTCAAAGCCATTCAAAAATTTAAAAGGTTAGGGTATACGCCATTTACTAACAAAAAAGAAACCACCCACTTAATGTTTGCAGAGGACATTGTATTTTTATGTAGTAGTTCAGGCATGAGATTACTTAAAACATCTGACATAAAGCATTCCTTTAAAAGGAATAAAACATTGCATGCACCTGAATTTGTAACAGAGCTAGTTTTGACAGCAGAGTAATATACTTCTGAAGCAGCCTGCCATATATCTGCTTATTAATGTTTGTATTGATGGCTTGTAAACAGTGTAGGAGTCAAATGCTTTAATGCAGGATTACTGCAGTTAAATGTGTAGTCATCCTGATTTTTATCCCTTCAGGGCTGAATGCAAGAGAGGGGTGGTACAGAGCTACTTTCTGATTTTCAGTTATACATACATAGGGTCACCTTCCTTTTTCATTCATTAGTTTTGCTTGCCACTGCACAGCACAATTTTGTGTAAAGTGTTTTGATGCAGATGTGTTTTGTGCCACAAACTTGTCCAAACAAACTCCAAATTCCAGGTACAATCATTGCTTTCTCTGTATTCTTCCCCTCTCAAATCTTACTTAGTACAGTGATTGATTAGGAAAACATTTCTTTTTAATTTTTATATCTTTACTGACTGGCCAGTATAGGTACATTTAAAGGCAACACTTTGTTATCAAACCATTATTTTCCAAAGATACGCAATTTTAAATTATATTTCTCCTGTTTGTTTTTAGCCAGAAGAGATTTCTCTCTCCTATTTCTTAAGCTACTCCATTACATAAAAAGAAAATAAGATTTACTTTACCAGCCATGATTTTAATGTATGAGGGATTTTAAGTCAATACTGGAATAGTTTAAATTGGATTTTGTGTATTGCTTTAACTCTGGGACCTGAAGCACATATAAAATTCCTTCTTCCTGAAATGCTGATTGATGTATGGGAGAAACAGGAAGGTAGCTATTCAGGTCTACCTATGCCTGGACTATATTCTACAAAAACATGCTAGGTCCTTGGGATGAATAAATGCTTCTGTAGTTCAGACAACAGTGCTCCCATGGCCTATACAGATGAAAACCTAGCTCAGCACAATAGTCATAGGGGCCCAAGTCAACCCATTTGGACTGGATTGGTTTTTAGTTGCTTTTTTAGTGGGGCAGGGTACTTAATTTGAAGGGAGGTGTTTGCTTGTTGTTTATTTGAAGCAGTTTGATCTTTTGAGCCTCTTCTGTTTTATTACTACCATATTTATTTCTAATCATTCCAACTGAAATCCTGACGTGACCAGCTTCTACTCAAGCACTTGTTTAATGAAAGAAAATTAAAATAAAATAAAAATAAAATACTCTCTAGTTTCTGTATGTGCAGGAGTCAGGAAATCCAAAGCAGAAGCTCAGGCTGCACTGTTTCTCATTTGCATTGAATATATTACATCTTTGTGGCACCAAATTAACACTGCATACAGCAATACAAAAACACTTTAGAACATCAGGTATGGCTACTAAGAAAAGTGTCACTTCGAATTTTTCAGAGCAAATGCACTCTGAATGGCTCATTCAAAGAGCTGCTCTTACATGGTATGTGGGAAGGTAGTTGCCTTCAGTACTGGAGAGCTTTTCTGATGCTAACATTTTGCAGTGACCACAGAGGTGTTGAAGAGGGTTGAGCAGTTTGGGCTTGATGTGCAGCCAGCCAGTTCTGCCATATATTTATATGAGAATCCCCTTCCCAGACATAGCAGGAGATGAATCCTGGAGTACTGTGCTGTAGAAGATCATCTCTGACAAGCTCTTAAATAATGCACCTGCCACGTCTGCTTTTGAACAAAGAGTTACTGAACATAGCCCTTGAGATTTCACGTTTCTTCCAGTATTTGGACTACAGCATTTCCACTGCACAGCAAGAAATTTTTATGTCAAAACCAATAAATGTTCTTACTCTTACGAAATGATTTTCTGTCCCAGTTACAAGGAAACAGTACTATAGTGTCTTTTTTTATTATTAAAAATGGTGTAGTCTGACATTTACAACGTGTCCATAAACCTGCCATGGAGTGCAAAGAAGCTCTTCTGTGGGGTCACTTTAACTCATGTGGTTATATTCTAAAACATTGCAGAAATAAATTTTTCGTTGTTTTGGGAGGGAATAACCTGTCATATCATATGCCCACTTTACAAATTAAGGGAAGGGACTGTCTAGTGGTTACTTCTGCATCTGTGGTTTGGACAGCTGATTACCCCAGAATGATAAAATGCATCTGAAGGGTAAAATCAGTAAGTACAAATATTTAAGGATTTTAAAAAAAGTTCTGCTGTTCTACAGTAATTATATTGACCCAAACTGTCTTTTAATGTCATATCAAGGTAAGCATCTGCATTACACCTTCTTTTCATATTCAAATAAAAGAAGGGGTGGAGGAATTTTAAGCTAATCTTTACCTTTCAATCAAATCTGTCTTTAAAAAATACCCAAATGCTAGTGCTTGAAGAAGTAATTTTCTTTGGTTTGTCATTATTCTTGAAGAATTTTGTAACAAATGTGCTGTAGCACAATCCACAGTAATTCCATAAATGAGAATAGGTGATACAGCTGGTATTAGGAGTTAGGGTTTAGACAATGCTATTAACATTGGGAAGAAAAAAAAGTTTGATTTGGTGCTCAGAGGTGTTACCTCATTTCTTGAGCAAAAGCAATATGGAATTTTAGCTATATCTTTAAATGCACTGTCTGTCCAGTATGGCTTAGGGGTTCAACTTCAAGGTGTTTCAGTACTTCTGTCTTGATTTTTTTTACTGTAGTTTAGAATGCATCTGATGAAAAATTGGTAATTAAGGCTCACTCTGGTCCCAGGACCATGGGCAAGAGGTGATAAGTGGAATGGGTTGCTCTGCTGCTGATTCCAGCCTGTGCTCTGTGCTGCCTGACATCTGGTGAAATGATTTGCATGAGACCAGTGTAAAGTGTTATTATGTTCTTCTTCACAAAAGGCATTATCTAAAGGCTAGCTATCCATTATTTTGAAAAATTTGTCACAGCTGTATTGAAATATAGGGAGACATTTTCTGTTGGGAAAAGAACAAGGAGAACCTCTGGGGAATCAAGAATTTCAACTCCTTATCAAGCACTGTAAATGTGCAAATGAGGCAGTCGCACTGCTGTGTTATAAACTGTCAGTCTTCTGCTAGAGTGGGGAGAAAAAAAATCCTAAAATATATGATACAAAGATAGTAGACTATCTTGTGTTTCAGCATGGCTTTAAGGCATTAGATATGAAGTCCAATTTGCACTCATTTTAGAATAAACAAGCATGAATCCTCTTGTGATATTAATGATGGTGTGGCTGGCCACCTAACAAAAAAAAAAGCAGCTGAAAGAATGAGGACAGTTACCAGGCTTTCTCCTCTCCAACACATGAAACAATACTATCCAAAAAAAATCTGCTCATTTTAAAATCTTGTGTGAGCAGCGATGTTAATATTTCAATGAAAATATTTTTTCTAAAGCAATGTTAATGTCATCCTCCCTTTTACCTATGCACGTCTTTGCCTGAATAAAAAAAATCCCACCTCCATTGCAAATTAGCTTATTTCATCCAAGCTTTTAAGAATAATCATAATAGCTTCTTTACATCATATCAATTTTAGGGTTTTTTGCAGGTCGTGTGTGACTCCAATGATATTTTCTCACTTCTTCCTCCCCCACTGAGAACCTTCTTGAAGCTGGTGTTCAGTGCTCCAAAAATGCTCTTGTTTGTGACTTGGTCTTGATCTCAGGGGTTGCTCAGTGAATGGGAATGGGAAATATTCACAGGATTTTGCTGGCTGTAACAACTGCTGTGACAGCTTTTGCAGACTCACTTTTGCCTCCTCCTTCCTCTGAGCAGTCTTAAATAAAGAGATGCAGTAGGAGCAGTCATCTGTGCAGCTGACCCTTCTGCTTTACCAAGTTTCACAGGTGCTCATCATCTGGAAATGACAGAGGAGGAGAAGGAGCTAAGAGTCCTAGGTAGGCTCAATGTGCCAGTGGAAGACAGCCATGAAAAAGACGAATGTGATATAAGATGTGTCCGGAGAGGCATTTGCTGCAGAAATAGGGAAGTATTGCTGCCATTATACAAGGCACTGGTGAGACCTTGCCTAGAATAGTGAATACAAACCTGGTCACCCATGCTCAAAAATCTTAATTGAAATGGGACTGATAGGGAGAAGGGCATACTCTACTGGGCAGACTGGTAAAAACAGGGAATGGAGAACATGTAATGTATGGAAAGCCTGCGTCTTTTTAATCTTACAGGGTGGCAGACCAAGAGCAGTTACAAATGGCATCTAAAAATACTTCAAATGTCTATTCATCGAGGGTGATGGTATTACAACTGAAAGATAAATCTAGCACCAAAAAAAAAAAACAAATTAAGAAAACAGTGTAACCTGGAATTAAAGAGGTTCTCTTAAGAGCAGGCTACCCTGCAATGGCTTTCCAATGCAGAGGTGGCCAAGAAAAAGCAGACTGCTTTTAAGACAGAGCATGGTACATTTACAAAGAGGTGTGTGATTGCAAGATATTGGCATCCATAGCTCATGGGTCTCTTCCAGTCCTTCTTACATGCTTGATCTGTGTATAAAAAGAATGTATAATCATAATGGAATGAAGGGGTGTTTATTTTGAAAAGAAGTTTGGTAGGTGAAGAGAGTGGGTGAGAAGGGCTGTCAAATAGCAAACACACAATTTGGAGTGTTTCTGTGCAGCTGAAAAATGAACAGTTCTCCCTAGGTCTATTCATTATGACACTGCTTATCTAAAAACAATAGTAAAAGAGAAAACTGCACATAATGCAAGCATAACAATGCAGTGTGCTCCGGCCTACTTAGACTCACTGGTTTGTACTCCATCAGCCCAGACAGATGAGCTGGTTTCTCTTGCAAGTCAAAAGTGTTTGGATTTTGAGCTTGGAGATCCAGCAGATTCTTTTCCTCCACGTCTGTTTCTGGTCATGTCCATAGCACTTGGGTTCAGTGGAGTGTCCCAGACTGCAGCTGAGCAGACTGATAGCTGTAGGCTGCTCAGAATAACCACAAGGGAAGAAAAGGAAGATGATCTTAGCTACACAGGAGGGAGGCAAGATAATTACAGCTTGGTGTAGTCTGTAGTACTGACTGCTACTGTGCACTGCTGTGAGAGATGTGACTTGACGACAAGGATTTCCGAGGATTCTTTCACTTACTGTATCAGGAAGCATAGGGGAAAATGGTATTAAAAGCCAAATTGTTCCATGTGAAACATGAGCAGCCTTCTCCCATCAGGCTGAATTTTACTAGCCTTGGCCTCTAGACCAGGCATTTATTTAATGCCTAGTTAAAAGGAAAATTTCTCATCCTGAGACAAGTGTTTGTATACTTCATTCTGTGCGTGTCTGGAGTTGGAAGAATGTGAACATGGATGTACGGGCTTGATGGATCACTGTGGGAGTTATTTCATATCAACTACCTTATTTTCTTTTATTTTTTTCCACTTCCCCCCCCCCCCCCCCCCCTTTCAAATGTAGTTTGCTGAAGCTGGATTTCAGTCCATCAGAGAAACCATTGTTGACCATCTTCCATAGCTTTTCAAAGAACTTGTTTACTGTATCAATGTGCAATTTTAACTATGTGAGGAGGCTGTGAACTGAGTTTTCCCTGGGCTCACATCAGTTTCAAGCACGAAGGAAAAAACTCTGATGCAAATAAAGTTAGGTACCTAGAATAGTACCTGAATAGAATGTAGCACGTTGGTAAAGGAACATGCAGACGAAACACAACAAATGGCTGGCTGAATTTTGACTGCAGAAAACTCTGACAAGATTGACTGTACCTGTCGTATTAAAAAAGCCCAAACAAACCCTCAGCAATTCAAAACACAATCTTCCGTTTTCCCACACTTTGAATTCACCATGATTGTCATCTGTTTCCCAAGCTCCCCATTCACAATGTGGAAGTAAGATTTCTTGAGAAGAAAGGACATGAAATTATCATGGAGCATTTAGGTTCTCTTGTTATCACTTACTGAACTACTGAGCCACGTCAGTGGCACTGAAATATTTGAGACTTACGGAGCATACTTCTTTTCTGCCTGGCAGTCCTAAGTGCTTGGATACAGAGGGACTCTAACTTGCATACTAATACACCTAAGTGTATGGTTTTCGTATGATCTGGTGATCTTTTCTCGGTGCATCTCTCCTGTAGTTTTATGACTTGCAGGCCATTCCCATAACTGTAGGAATGGCATGAGAGGCAAGGAAACCTGTCTTCCCCATAAAGCATCTAAAATATCCTGAATAGGATATCCTGATATGTTGTAAAACTGGAGCAATTTTGAGTCCTTATGTTTTTTTCTCAGACGTTTCCACATCATTTGATAGATGCCCTTTCTCTGAGCTGTAATGCTGTATTCAGCTCTGGGGTCCTCAGCACAGGAAGGACATCAGCCTGTTGGAGCAAGTTCAGAGGAGGCCACCAAGATTAACAGAGGCATTGAGCAACTCTCCTATGAAGAAAGACTAAGAGAATCAGGTCTATTCAGCCTTGAAAAGAGAAGGCTCTGGGAGATCATATAGCAGCCTTTCAGTCAGCCTGCAAGAGAGATGGAGAGAGACTCTTTACAAGGGCAGGTAGTGACAGGACAAGGGGCAGTGGCTTCAAACTGAAACAGAGTAGGTTTAGATTAGATACTTGGAAAAAATCCTTTACATGAGGGTGCTGAGGGAGGCACTGACACAGATTGCCCAGAGAAGTTGTGGATGTCCCATCCCTGGAATTGTTTAAGCCTTGGAAAAATGGCCACTTTACAACCTGCCCCCAATTGCAAGGGTAACTGAGGTTCTTGTTAATAGATTTTTTTGGGGCAGAGTAGAGCGAGACAACTCTGAATAACTAGTGCTTTTAGAGAGAGGGGGCGGGAAGAAAGAGAGAGAGAGAGAGAGAGAGAGATACGGCAGGTTTATTTTAGAACAATTTCATTGCAATTGAAAGGAGATATGTAGCCATTTTGGTTATTATCTATAGAAATGCTTCAACACAAAAAGCAGAACTAGGTCACTTAAGAAAATATATAAGGAAAAGAGACAAAAGAAGCATAAGAGTAGATCACAGAGAGGAAATATATCACCACCTATGGATCCCGGGATGAGACTTGATTGTTGCAATTTGGATGACCTTTGGTCAAAGTGATGGTCACAGTCTAGATCTGTCGGGGGTGGGAAAGGCCATATGATGTGTGGTGGGTTATATACCAGGTTCAGGTGGGAACATCCTGGTACGTCCCCTGGGGGGAGACAGTTGCACTCTCTGAGGTTACACAGTACATCATGAGCAGTCCCCTGGTCAAAGGCCCCAGAAATTACTCTGGGAATGCTTCTCTGATGGCCTATGACTCCCTCCTAAGACATGACCACTGCCTCTTACTGCATAGTTGAGCCTGTTATGCCCCCTCAGAAGGGATGAATACCCTCAGGCCTGTGCGTGGATGTGAATAACCTGACACCTTGGGGATTTTTACGCCTGAGCCAATTGCATAAAAAAGGAAATTATCATGATAAAAAGCAATATCCCACCTCACAGGATCTTTTTTCATAGAATAAGCTGAGTTGGGACCCACAAGGATCATTTAGTCCAACTCCTGGCCCTGCACAGCACCACCCCCAAGAGTCACACTCTGTGCCCAAGATTTATCCCAAGCAGAGGATTTATGCTGCTGGATAGCAAAACAGGGTTGACATTTGTACTTGCTGCTTTTCATAGCTGTGTGGTAAGTTCAATGCTGCCCAACGACTGCTGATGTCTGCTTGGCCTTCCTCCACCTTACAGCTTTCAAAAAATCCGGTATTTGGTACTGAAGTAATTGACACTGTAACTTGTCTCTACAAAACACTTTGTAAATGAAAAGTTACGTAGATCTCTCAAGTTGGATGCTTTTACATAATATATAAAAGGTGACTATGTATAACAATACAGTAGATGGGTTCACTCATTATGATATAATTCATTTGATGTCCTATTGTGATGTGCAATTCTGTTTAATATCTTAACTCGCTCAGCTGAGGAACTAAAGCAGCAGAAGTGTAATGCAACCATTCAGTGCGATAAAGAATGAAACACTTTTTTTAAAGGGACAGTCCTTTGATTTTCATCTCGTCTCACTGGGGCAAATTACCTTTTACTTCTATGTATATCTGCTTTGGGAGAAAGCCTCATGTTTAGAGTTAAGAGTAGGGTATAAAGTTCGGCTTTGTAATTGCACCTTTTAAAAACTTTGCTTATATATCTTCACAACTAGTACCTCAGGTATGAAAATGCTTTTGAAAAGTGCCTTCTTTGAATTCTAAAGTGAACCATCAAAAAAACCCAAACAAACAAAAACACACAGCCCAACAAGTTTTCATCTTCCCAGAACAAAAAATGGTAGAAAGCTGACTATGGGCTTTGGTTTCTTTAGAAACAAGGCAAAGATGAAGCACAGCTCCTGTACAAAAGATGGTAATAAAAAATGCTTTTTCTCTTATAAATATGTTGCTGAAAGGAGTATTAATAATATAAGCCATATATTATGTAAATATGTATCTGGATATCCAAAGGTACAAACTTGAAGATAATACCTGCATGCAAAAAGGTAGGTCCGCACTCTCCAAAAATAGGTGTATGTTTAATTGCAGTCAAAAAAAAAGGATAGATTCATAATTTTAAAAGTAATTGTTATTATAATTGGGCAAGTTGTAAGAAAACAATCTTAAAGACAGTGCAGTGTGTATACCTGCTTGCCATGAAATACCTGAAACACAGACTACAGAAGGACACTCACAGTTTAAGATGGAGCCCTTTGTTTAAGCCAAGCAAGACTGGAACAGGATTATTCTGTTTATCTGCTCTTCTCTTTCTAATGTCCAAAGAAAACTCTCTGGTGGATGTGGATTTGAAATAGCCCTCCTTTGTTAAACATTCACTTTTAAAAATAAATATTGCAGACAAACATAAGTGAATAAAGGCCTCATTCTGTTGTTTCTTCTTGGAGTACTGTAAACAGACATTATTAGTAGGGTATTTTAATGTTTAGGGGTTTTTGTGGTTATGGAAGTAGAGGAAGAAAAAGGGAAACATGAATAGCTCTTCTCTAACAGATTTTGCAGATTTGTTCTTTTCTTCAACAGAAGGAGAATTGATAAATGCCACTTACCTGATCTTGTTCCCTGAAAATTCCTGCTGAAAGCTTTAAAGAGAGTAATTTGATATTTTTCTCAGCATTCTGACATCTACTTATTGATTATAATACAGTGATTTGTGCACTCACCAGGGAACATAACCGGAAATGCTTTTAGTTCAAATCAAGTAACTTACAGAAACAGCAGATGATTAAGAGCTAAGCCATGCAAAACCACACTTGTGGTACAAGTGTATAGAACTTAAGAGAATTGAATTTGGCTGCAGCTACTCTTATTAACAAGTTGCATTTTGTACAATTTCTTGTCCTTTTCTTGTATTGGCACAACAAAGACCTTGCGATTGCTCATGATGTGTGATTTGATGAGCATGAGCGGTCAGAATAAAATGCTGAGAAGTCTTTCCAAAAGATGAAGATGTGCTTTAGAAATCATACTGGAATCCTTGTAACCTCTCTTCTCAAAACCTCAGGAGTTATGAATATATGACCCTCACCAGATGCTACCAAGCATTGGGTTGTGTGTTGTGGCAGTAATTTGCCCATTTTAAGAGTAATAAATATGTGCAAAGGGTATTTTCTTTCTCAACTTGCTCTTAATCGTCAGCAAAAAAATCTCTATTACTCAGCTCAACTGCTACTACTTCACATGTTTTTCTCCATTAAAAAATAAAAAAATTAAAAAACAGAAGTATTTTTCTTTATGTGATTGTGAAAATCTCTCCCAGTATTCCTGACTGTAGAGACTGTTAGGGAAAATGCAATGTGAGAGCAGGAAAAGGCATTCCACCAAGAAGATGGGCTGGGTGAGTCAGTACCTAACCCTCATGCCATTTGCTGCTGATTTCAAGGAGGCCTTGAATTGTAGGAAGGCACTGGAGAAGGAGGATCATCTTGCAGCACTTTCAAGCTTCAAACGCTGCTGCTGACAGGTGTGCAAAATTTAGAGCAATGTATTACTGCATTTCATCCCTAATTTAGAGCTAGAGCATGTTTCCAAGAATGTGCTGACCGTTGCAGAAACCACCAGTACAACGCTGAGAAAGCTCCTCTCAGTGAAAGCAACCATGTTAGAGAATAGCTCCTGCTATGGGCTTAAAATCAGTGCTGGCTGCCTGCCAAGGGGCAAATATTTTTGGCAGCTCAGGAAAAGGATCCACAAAAGAAAGTCTGTTACCATGAGAAAGACTAAGAATTGCCTCTGAAAATATATCCTGCTTTGTGGAAAAACAATTAAATACAGTCATTGAATCCTTTTAGTGTTTTGCTTTATTTTATTTTATTTTATTTGCATGGATTACATTAACAGCATTTCAAAGTATAAAAACTTTATTTTTGTTTGTATGAAATAATGAGATTCTTCAGACTTAGTGTATGTCACACACTATTTTATGCACTTGACATTGTGTAAAACTATTGACAATATTCTCTGGAGGTGAAATAAACAGTCTTTTACCTAAGCTTAGACAATTAGGAGTTTAATGACAAATAGTAATCACTTATAAAAGGGATTACTCACTGTAAGATTAAATTAAAGAAATTAGAGGGGATACTTTCAAAGGCACCCAATCACATAAGTTTTATCTGATTACAATGGAAAATTTGGCAGCTAGATTTTAGCTTGCTAAATTATACTGTGAGATTCTCTCCCTTGCTCCTTTTCCATACCAGAGTAAAAGTGAAAGAGTGGATGGCTTAGCTTGAGCATTTCAAACCTTTTCAGCCTTAAAGAACTGAAACAACCTAGGCTGGACAGACTTCCAGTGTGTCTTTACAGGGTTGACATCATTCAGGGAATAGATTTCTGTATTTAGTATGGTTGGGATTTGTTTTGGTGATTGTTTGGTGGTTTTGTTTGTTTGTTTGTTTTTCCCAGAGCTGTATGTTGCATTGCTGTTTTACATTGGTGAAATTCTTTCGCTGTCTAGAAGAGAATTATTAGACATTTGCATAAAGCTGAAAGACACTGACATTTCTTTCTTTGAAAAGCTGAACTGCACCAGGCCAGTTGTGTAATCTGAAACCATGTTTTCATTAAAAGTTAGTAAGTGTTTTTAGATGTTTAGGAGGGCTGTCAAACAGGATGTATTACAGATACAGGCTGTATGTAGATAAATACAGCTGTCTGCTATTCTTGATGGCTGTGATACTCCAGTTTAGACAGCATGGACTTCTCACACCATAGAAGGATTGAGATTGTTTTGGGGCACCTTATGCCAGGCATATCCCTAGTCTGCTGTAATTGACTAAAAAATTTTGATTTTATTTTTTTCATTCAAATTACATATGTTTTTCAGTCTTTCTAATGTCTGGTTTGTGGGGTTTTTGGCCATTTGTAAAAGCCATCAAAGGTTTTTTGAGATATGAGTTTGCTGATATGAGTCATCTCTACCATCTAGGTCTTGTTCATGCAGCTCATATATACAATAGTACAGTTTTGTTGCCTTCTGAGGTCTCTATACCTTTCAAGTCATATGCTATGTTTATGAAATGACTGTCTTATTTTTCTCCCTCCATCCCATTTCTCCCTTTGAATCTTCTGAAACTTCCAGGCTCCATGGCTGGTGTCACTGCCAAAATCTGGGGTGTTTTGACAACAGAAAGGCCTATGCAGCACTGGATATGCTGACATCAGATGGGACCGACCTTTCTCAGCAGAGCAGGAGAGCCTTTGCTTGGGAACTAGTGGGGCTCACTGGCAGAGCTTCAAACTAGATGTAATGGAAGAAAGGGACAATATCAGGCTTATCCCTGGCAAGCTGTGGGATGAGAGGCAAAGGCTAGAGGGACAGGGTGCTGGCCAGGGCCCTCAGCTGGTGACTCTGAACTGTACTGGCCACACTGGAGCAGACCATCAGTCTTATGAAGATGAACAAGGGACTCCTGAGGCAAGAGAATCCAACAGCGAAACACCAGGGAAACATATGAACGGAGTTAAGGGGTGTTCCTCTAGGACAGTGACCTAGTTTCAGCTAAGGTAATGTCTTCTCAACAGCTGTTACAGTGCTGTGTTTTGAATGAGAAAAGTGTTGATAAGGCACTGATACTGATACCTTGGTTTTTGCTAAGTTGTGTGTATTTTAAGTCAAGGACTTTTTATTTCTTGTCTCATGCTCTGCCAGTGAGGAGGGATGCAAAAGAAATTGGGAGGGAGCATAGCCAGGACAGGTGCAGACCAAAGGGGTAGGGTATTCCACACCGTAGACCATCATGCCCAGTAACTGGGGGGGGGGGGGGGGGGCAGAGTTACCCAGGTCTGACATCAGTCAGCAGGTGGTGAGCAGTTGTATTGTGCATCACTTGTTTTTCCCTTTTTCTTATCATACCTACCGGTAGTGATTGACAGCAGACTGAACACAAGCCAACAGTGGGCCCAGGTAGCCAAGGCCAGTGGCATCCTGGCCTGTACCAGGAGCAGTGTGTCCAGCAGGACAAGGGAAGTCATTCTTCCCCTGTACTTCCCCAGCACTGGTGAGGCCACACCTTGAGTGCTGTGTCCAGTTCTGAGCCACTCACTTTAAAAAGGATTTTGGGGTGCTGGAGAGTGTCCAGAGAAGGGCAGAAAAGCTCATGGAAGGACTAGAAAATGTGTCTTATGAGGAATGGCTGAGGGATCTGGGTTTGTTTAGTCTGGAAAAGAGGAGGCTCAGGGGGGATCTCATTGCTCTCTACAGCTCCCTAAAAGGAGGGTGCAGTGAGCTGGGGGCCGGTCTCCTCTACTGTGCCTGCAGTGAGAGGACCAGAGGAAATGGCCTTAAGATGAGACAGGGGAGATTCAGATTAGATATTAGGAAATATTTTTTTACTGATAGGGTGGTCAGGCATTGGAATAGGTTTCCCAGGGAGCTGGTGGAGTCACCATCCCTGGAGGTGTTCAAGAGGAGTCTGGAGCTGTTGCTGGGTGATGTGGTTTAGTGGTTAAGGGGTTGCTGTGGTAATGCTGGGTGGATGTTTGGACTGGATGATCTTGAAGGCCTCTTCCAACCTTGAAGATTCTATGATTCAACGATTCATGACCCAGATAATAGACAGCCCTATCAGAGGAATGTGTTACTGGAGCTGTTGGTCACCAACACAAGTGAGCTAATTGGAGACATCAAGATCAGAGGCAGCCCAGGCAGCAGTGATCCTGCATTGGTGTTTGCACTCCTGAGGGATACGGGGCAGGTAAGGAGGCTGAAAATTAGGCCCTGAACTTTAGGAAAACAAACTTCCAGCTCTTCAGGGAGGTAATCTCCTGACAGATTGCCCTGAGGGACAAGAGAGTGGAACAGACCTGACAGATTTTAGGGAATTTCACTGTAGAGAACAAGAGCTACCAATCCCCAGAAGAAAGAAATCATGCAAGGAAGGCAAGAGACTGACATGGCTGAACAGGCCTAAATATCAGGACTTCTGTAAAGTCTTTGGCACAGTTCCCCACAACATCCTTCTCTTCAAATTGGAAAAAGACACAATTGATGGGTGGACTCTTAAATGCATAAGGAAGTGGTTAGACAGTCACATCCAGAGGATAGTGGTCAATGGCTCAGCATCCTGAAGGATGTCAGTGACATCAGACCCTTGGGGGTCTGCATTCAGACCAGAGTTATTTAATATCTTCATTAATGACATACATAAAGGAACCAAGTGCGTCTTCAGCAAATTTACTGATGTCACCAAGGTGAGTAGTGCAGTTGTCACACCTGAAGCACAGGACACCATCCAGAGGGATTGGGACAACCTCAAGAAGTGGGCCAATGCAAACCCGATGAGGTTTTACAAGACCAAGTGCAAGGTGCTGCACCGGGGTCGAGGCAACCCTTGGCATCAACAAATGCTGGAGGCTGAACAGATGGAGAGCAGCTCTGCCCAGAAGGACTTGGGAGTGCTGGTGGAGGAGAGGCTGGACATGACCCAGCAATGTGCCCTTGCAGCCCAGAAAGCCAATTGTATCCAAAGCAGTGTGGGCACCAGGGTGAGGGAGGGGATTCTGCCCCTCTGCTCTGCTCTGCTCTGCGTTGCTCTGCTCTGCTTTGCTCTGCTCTGCTCTGCTCTGCTCTGCTCTGCTCTGCTCTGGTGAAACCCTACCTGGAGCTCTGTGACCAGCTCTGAGACCCTCAATGTAAAGGCACACACCTATTGGAGTGATTCCAGAGAAGGGCCACCAAGATGATCAGAGCGATGGAGAACCTCTCTGTGAGGAAACGCGGAGAGAATTGGGATTGCTCAGCCTGGAGAAGAGAAGGCTTTGGGGTGATCTAATTGCAGCCTTCCAGTACCTGAAGGGAGCCTCCAAGAAAGATGGAGAGAGACTCTTCACAAGAGCATGTAGAGACAGGACAAGGGGGAATGGCTTCAAACTGAAAGAGAGTAGGTTTAGATAAGATGTTATGAAAAAGCCTACGGTATGAGGGTGGTGAGGCACTGGAACAGATTGCCCAGAGACTATGTGGATGCTCCATCCCTGGAGGTGTTTAAGGCCAGGCTGGCTGGAGCTCTGAACAAGCTGGTCTAGTGAAAGGTGTCCCTGCCCACAGCAGAGGGCTTGGAACTAGATGATCTTTAAGGTTCCTTCCAACCCAAACCATTCTATGAGTCTGTGACTCTATGATTCTAACACATTCTAAATAAATATCTGATAATATATAATCTCCATTATTCTTAATGTTTTCCTTTATTTATGTATGTGACGTAAAAATATTTTTTTTTAATAGGTGTACATCACAAACAGATACACTGACATTTCAAGATGCTTTTACACTTTTCAATAACAAATATTTACCTCCTAAAGGGAAATGGCACTTATTCAATATCACTTAATAATAAGAAAATTATTTTTGCAATATTCCAATCCGGAAAACTAGATCCTATATTCATTTTTCTGGAAATATAGTTTTTATTTTGTTTTTTGGGAAGCAATTATAATTTATATTTTTTAAAAAATTAATATATTAATACCATGCTTTCCCTGTGTAGTACTAGCCTTTACAGCAAAATTACACAAGCCAATATTTTTCTTGATTTTTTCATCTTCTTACAGAATGGCAGAGATTACCTGAAAACTTAGAAATAAAATAACTTCCTCACAAACACATAGAAATGTTAGTGGAAGTCTCGTAGGCATATAATATTAGTTTATTCAAACCTGGGTTAAACCCAAGGTTAATATTTTTACTGGGTGTATAGTAATAACCCAGTTTACTAAAAGACCCCTAAGTTTTTGCAACAGAAATGGGAAATACAACAGTTTGAAGTTGTACAGGAAGTGGAGGATGTTGTTTATTTGAGAGGCTTTGTGGGGTGTATGGACAGCAGTGGGATAAGCAGCCAAAAGAGAAGAACTGAAGAGTGTACTGCTCCAGGCACACGGTGGCATCCTCAGCTGGCTCCATTAGATGTGCTACTGGCTACTCATCTCTCTGGCCAGCTCCAGTGCACGCACCCAGCCTCTTTCTTGCCCACTTCCCTGAAGCCCTGATGGAGACCAGTGCCTTTGAACAGCGGTGTTGTGGCTGCCCTCTCTCCCTCTCCACATCGGGATGCCCTGGTTGGATAGATCTGGAGAGGCCACAGTCAGCATCAGGCAATGTACAGCTCGTTCTGTTTACAGTCATATACTGCAATTCTGTCCTGATTCTACAACCCATAGGCAGTGGTGCTCCCAGCTCCACCACCCACCCCACTTCCCATGCATAAGATTAGAAAGGGGACTTGGGTCGTATACCCCTGTGAAGTCTGCTGACCACTACTTCTAGGAGAGCCTCTAAGGATTTGTATGTAATGAGAATTTCGTACAAATAATATTATATAGATGAAATGCATATTCCCATGGCTGATAAAGTATTGACAAACTGCTAGAAAATTATATACATGGATGTAATTTATTTCCATTCAAAATCGAGATTTTTAATTCCAAAACAAATTACTGTTTATCTATCAGGACTTTGCCTATTGAGTAGAAAGTCATGCAAAGAGTTGTGATGTTTTTAATGGCATAATTTACAATTACATGATTTATCTTTTGCTTTAGGATCATCTTTATACCAAATTTATCTATGAAGTCAGCTTTTACTGGATGCAAGTTAAAATGAAAAGATTGAAAATCTGGCAGCTAACATTGCAAATGCTCAAAAATCTGCTGAGACGGAAACCAAATTCTTGCAATTACAAAGTCACAATATGAGAAAAAGGGTCTAACCTTCCTGAAAGAGTGGGAAAAGCACAAATGTTTAATAGAGGGAACCAAAATGAAGGAGACTTAGTGAGCTAGAGAAATGGAAAACATACATTGAAAAAGATTATTCATTAAATAAATGTACTCATGGGTATGTATCATGAACCAGATTCAACAAACACTAGGGCACATGTTTAAATTTAAGCACTGACTGCAAAGTGTCTTAGACGGATGCTTAGGTGCTATGCTGAACAGAGATTTTGCAAGTGAAGTTATGTTTGTCTGCTTCACTGACACACAACCTGCTATGTTTTTGTAAAGAACATCTTACTAATGTTTTACACTGAGATAGCTTTCTTACTGCAGTCATTCTTTTTTAACGGTGAAAATGAAATATTATAAAGAAAATATCCTTGAGATATATAAAATATTGGGCCCGTGCATCCCTTAAAAGCATCCTCTCATGGTGTTGGGAAAAAAAAATGGGGACAGTACCAGTAGCCCTATGCAGCTCTTCAACGATTAACAAGGCTAAAAGGATTACCACTGACAATTTATTTTATGACTGACACAATGGTATTCTGAAAGATCACATAGAGAAATCACTTGCAAAAAAAATCTGGATTTTTTACCAATTAAGGTTTCTGTTAGAACTGTTTGTAATTGCAGAGCATATGGCTGCTGGCAACCATTGAAAAGTGACATCATCTTTGACCCCAGAACTATGAGTGATAAATATAAGAGGATTATAAACCTTTTTCCATAGTGCTTTAATGCTACTTCCTAGCTTGTCAGAAATGATTGCCTTAGAAGTAAAGTAGTAAATATTTAAAAGTCTTCGTTGTTGGCAGATTTAGCTTGTTAACTGTGAAGGCACCATTAGCATAAATATCTTCTAAATAGTACCATTATCTCTCTCTGGCACTTCATATGACCGGACCAGAGCTGAACTGAGCTCATCACCACCCACCACCGGCAAAGGGCTTACTATACCTTTTGGAAACCCCTTCTTTTCCCTGGATGTGGCTTATCCTTGCAGATTCTCTTTTCTTTAGGATTCCATTCCCAGCCCTGTGTGTACCAAGTTCCACAGCCGTGATGCAGTTATGCTGCATGTCAACCAGACACAGGCTCCCTTTCCTTTGAGGGTCACGCCCTGACTGCCCCTGGAGGCATGACTCAATCGCAGAGTTACTCTTTGCACACATCAGCTCACTGATGCAAAGTGGTTTAGCTCCACAGATAACAAGCGGTAAGGAAGAGCTGAATATCTCCATAATCTGTCCCAGAACATTTTGAGGGGGTAGATGTTGGGTTTTATACACTGTCCAGAATGATCTTTTGTCCACTTCCTTCAAGCTGCAGAGAGCAAACAGCAACAGCACTAAAAGATAGCAGTTGCCTTTCACAGTTTGATTTATTAGTGTATGGAAATAATATAATCATGAACTGTTACTCCAAACTATCTGTTGGATAGGATCATCAAAACCGTGAATAAAAACCCAGAGCATTTAAAAATACATATTTTTATAAAGTATATTTCATATATGTATATATATGTATATATAAAATATATATACATATAAAATATATTCATTAAATATAATGTTGTCCTTTTTTATCATAGAATGATATAATTAAAACCAGAGATATTTTAGAAATTTAGCAGCAGGGTATTTACATTAAGGCACATTTTCTGCTGTAGAAAAGGAGATATATGTTAATACTTTTTTTTTTTTCTCATGTAAGCCGACTCTTGTTTATCTATTCATTTTATATATCTTGCATTTTATTTATTTTACATGATCAAGCAAGCTAATTTCTGGTATCACACAGTGTTGAAGACTTAAAATTTCAAGTGTACAACATTTTGTGCTGCAGTCCTATATGTAACAGAAGCACTGTAGAATGAAACCTCAGGCTTCTTTACTGTACTTGGCTACTGTGTATTTCACTAGATACATGGCTGCACTAAGCCAGATATAGGGAATCTGACTGAAACGAGGATATCTGTTACACATTCCAAGTATGAAGACCTGAAAATACTTACCACAAGGAGCCCTTACTGATTTTTAAGGGGGCCTATAAGAAAGATGAAGACAAGCTTTTTAGCAGGGCCTGTTGCAATAGGAAAAGGGGTACTGGTTTTCAACTGAAGGAGGGTCAATTTAGGTTAGATGTAGGAAGACCTTGCTCTACAATGAGGGTGGTGAATCACTGGGACAGGTTACCTCAAGGGATGGTGGAAGCCCCATCCCTGCAAAGACTCCGGATCAGGTTGGATGAGGCTCTGAACAACTTGGTCTAGTTGATGTTGTCCCTGCTCATTGCAGGGTGGTTGGACTACGTAGCAATAGGGACCAAAGCCGACAGACCCCCTTGCATGCCCACAGAAGATCCGTTCATTGCCAACAACCGCCCCCTCTTTATACTCTTGATGCCAACCGAAACCAAACCAAAACCTGACAGAATTTAACAGCAGAAGGGCACCCATTGGCTGGCACAGCTGCGGTGCCGCTGTCCACGCGTTCTATCACCCAATCAGCTTCCTGCTCACATGCCAGGCACGCGTTCCTCCAGCCAATCACAGTCTCACTGCCAGCTGTCACTCAACCGGCTCTCTCCTCACCCACGCCCACCTCTCACCCCTCACCCCCCTTCCAGCCGTGCCGCCCACAGCTGGGCCTTTCCCACAGGCCCTTCTGGTGAGCGTAAGCCTCAACCCCTTTAGCAAATATAACCCCATATTCCACAGGACTAGATGATTTTTAAAGGCCTTTCTAGCCCAAACTGTTCTATGATTCTATGATTTTATGATTTGGAGCTTAAAGAGAGCCTTACGGCTTTGCACTGCTCACATGAAAGTCACAGCAGGATCAAGCGTCATATCAGGTGTGCACCTGCTCAGGCGAGCATACAGTGCCCCTGAATTCAAAACTAATATATGACATATAAAACACCTTTGCAGAACTGGGGTTGCATGCTGTGAACTCTTTCCAAAGTAAAAAACCTCTGTGCTGTGTCTGTTCCTGTTTAAGAATAACTTGCATAAGTTAAGGTTGCACAAGGCTGAATAGTTATAAATCCAAGAAAAATAGTACTTACCTGCACTCTACGCAAGAAGTAGAGGACCAATGACTAACCTCTGTACTCCTACTAAGTCAGCTTGATATAAAAAACTCACTAGCTGTAAAAGCAACTAGCCTCCACAAAGATTAATTTTGAATAGAAAACACACTGCTCAAAATTCAATTTCAGGTGAATGCAATTTGAAAGAATTAATTTTCTTGCATTTCCTTTTTGAAACTGATAAGGTATTGCAGTTTTTCACAGAATTACCTTAGATAGTTGATGATTGTTTGCGAGTGTCAGCTTACCCTTTGATGTTTGTCATATTATTTCTCTTTTAGAAACCACTTATAGCTGCATTGTAGGATTGTTTTATCATTAGTCAACTGATGTATCATAGATTATTGCTAACACAGAGCTC
The DNA here is from genome assembly GCF_020740725.1 of Corvus hawaiiensis. Lineage (NCBI taxonomy): Eukaryota > Metazoa > Chordata > Aves > Passeriformes > Corvidae > Corvus > Corvus hawaiiensis. The sequence goes on along the minus strand of NC_063255.1, from coordinate 41,663,488 downwards.
CAGTCCTGATTTCACCAGATCAACAGGAAATATCACATTAAATTTAATAACACCGACATTGGTATTTTCATCTTTTTTCAACATTCCAACCAGAAAGCATACAGGATCCCCACATCCACATGCGCACAGCCCTGGAAAATCAAACACTGAATTCTGACTCATGCAATTAACAATATGTCCTCCTACACGCTAAAGCGAAGAGAAGTCTCACGCTGATGGAACCTCCATTGATATTCTATTATTTATGCCTATATCAAAAGAACTGGAAACTCAGATGTCAAATTGTTATACAATCAACTGCTTTGTGTTTCAGCTTTTCTACCAAAGGAGCACAGATTAGAAACTACTTTCATAAGCAGGAGGGTTTCACATTATTTTTTTCTCTTGACTTGATTTTTGTGTTAGCATATCTTAAACACCAGTTGCTAGATAAAACCTCATCTCATATTTAAAAAAATATATAAAATGGTAGTAATATTTTTACATGGGACAACAATGTCCTAAAAAAAAAAAAAACAACCACAGAACTACTGCAATGTAGAAACCAGAAAAGAAACAAAAATAAGTCATTATCAATTACTCAACGTTTGGCACATGATGCTTCAAGGTCTAGCTTATTAATTTCATTAAGCATTGAGAAAACCAGTGCACTATTTTTTATCTAAATCAGGTCTTAAATTCCTTTTTTTTGTTGTTTTAATTTCAGAGAATTTTGGAAATTACAAAAGTGACAAATAATAATTCTGCTTGGATTAGATGGGTTTTTTTAGAAGAGAAATGATGAAATTACAGGCAGGGTCCAAGACCAACCCATGCTGCAGGGGAAGTCACCACGCTCAGCTTCCCCTGGCTGACCATCTCCTTCTCCCATTGAATGTTAGCATTCCTTCAAATTTTCCGTCTGAGCTTCCTAACATTTCATTTCCAAATGAACCAGACTGTGTCCTTTTATGCTACTCTTTGCACTCATTTAGCTAACCTGATGCCCTTGGACCGCAAATAGTTTACAGCATATTCACATAAATATGGGAGACTACAAAACCCCCAGATAGAGGGTAAAGGAAGATGCCATCCTAGGTAAAGGGAGGGGAACAACTCTTACTTACAAGTCTCTCTTACTTCTAGAACTGCTCATAAAGCCTCACGTTTGTCCTCCTCTGTGTTTCATTCTTATTGCTCTCTATGTACAATCTCTCAGAGAAATAAGTTTCCTTTTTTTTTTTTTTTAAATTATTTGGAAGAACCATTTCTATAAATAATAAAGACAGTAAAACTTAAAGTAAATTATAAGTATTTAGTTTCAAGGGTCTGAAATAATTTGCAGTAGTACCTGTCAAGTTAGTTACTAATCAGGAAATATGTACAGATATGATCCTTTAGATAACTGAAAATGATTCATTACTATTGATAAAACTTTTTGAACTAGAGCAGATCCACCTCCAGGTCTGTCTCCGATGTACACAGTTCAAGCTTGTGCACTTGAGTACATGTTTACATCTCCATGATCAGCCACTGTGATATGGAGAAACTGGTGACTAGAGTAGATGGGAGCCAACCAGATGAAGAGAAATAGCTAACGGATCTGAAATTTGCATATGGTACTTCACATAAAGGTTTGGAAACTTCACAAAGAACAACAAATGATGCAGAATATAGTACACATTTGAAGAAACTAAAATTTATTCCCTCAACATTAAGAAAGGTAGTGTGCTTATATATTTGTACATCAGTGTTAGCTGTAAGAAAGCCAAAAATTCTGAAGGGAATAAGCTACTAGCAAGATAACTGACAAAATAATCTAAAAAAAAGCAAACCCCAGTTGCAAAGAGTGTAGACAAGTGGCAAAGATCTGATGCAGCTGCCTGATCTAAACCAAAAAATTTAACTGAAAATGTGCAATAGCAATGCCTTGTCAAGACTAAAACAAAATATGGAGCAAAACACAGACGTAATTAATGGCTTTCAGTACCTGTTGCTAAAGATGGATTTTAGTTGTCAATACCAAAAATGCTGTGGTGATAGCCAACCAGGCCTATGTATAGATCACCATCTGGAATGCTAAGGCTGGTGGAAAACTTGAGAGCAGATGACTAAGCTCAGATCTTACATAGCAACTTTGTAAGTGAGAAGCAAGAACATTACAGACCTTGTCTATTATAAGCAATCCTCAAAGCAATTCCTGCAAAGATGGGGAATGAGATGAAGGGTCTTACTCAGGGCAGACAGAATGAACGAAAGAAGCCAAAAGCATTCTATTTGTTCCCCACACCTTCTAGAAATCTATCACCTAGTTTAATTTCCCATTTCAAAGGCTAATGGTACAAGTAAGAATGGAAATGTAGATCCACATGAAGAGCAGATCCTAAATCTGGACATAACTAAACAAGGACTAAATAAACATAGGTTGGTGTCCCGCAGGCTGCATTCAGCTTTCCTGACTTTCAAAACATAATTGTGCAACATTATGCTGCTCCTAAATACCTTTTCTGTATGAATTACATTTTTAAAACAGTGAAATAGAAAGTTAGTAAGACTCAAAATGCAATATTACTGACTTGGAAAAGGGTTTTGGCAGCTTCAGTGGTGAAAATAAAATTCTGGCATTTCTGACTTTTGGGGGACTTGAGTTTTTTTTGTTGACTGACAAATAAATTCATATTTCTTTTAAGCAAAAAACTATATGTATGCTTTTGAGCTACAAGATATTCTGGCTAAATGTTCAAAAACAGCAGACATTTAACTCTGCCGAAATCTCAGTTGTCCAAGTATAATATGTACCTTTAACAAACAAATAAACAAAAGAACCTCAGCCAAATGTAAGGAAAAAAAAAATTCATAAATGCAGCAAACAAAAATAAGACTGGTTCACTCATGTAATGACAGACCAAACACTAGAAAGAAAAGCATGACAGACTTTCCTGTAGTTGCACTATTTGCAGATCTCTTTACAAAGAGCTGCACTGTGTGTGCCAAGAAATCTCAGGGAGAAGTCACGACTGCTAGTGAGCTGGTGATGATAGTTGATAGCTTGAACCAATGCACCTGGCAGAAATGCATTACGAAGAGGGTGTATTTCTACAGGAGAAAAGCTTGTTTTCCAAAACTTCTTTTGGAAAGCTGACAATGCAAGTGCACGATGTAGAAAGAGAGGGATCCAAAAGGGTTGGTATTTTTACTCAGTTTTTTAGATAGGAAGTTAAGTAGCAGTGGAATTTTTCTCTGTGTTCCATGAAACACGTCTTGCAATAAGTGGGACATAAATCTGTGCTCAAGCCTTTTGCCAAAATGTGACCTGAAAAATCTGGTTGAGGTCATTCCTGGCATCAGTAAGAGCAGATGCTGTGTTCCAAATTTCAGTCAAGTGTCTTACTAGAAACACAGACTTACTCTCACCAAAGTAGTAGCTGAGCATGATACAAAATATCTGTTAATTTGACTATCCATACTCAAGCTCCTGTTACCTACTAAAAAGTCCAGTGCTGACCTTTATCATCCTCTAGAAATGTTGCCTTTAGACATACTTTTAACTGATCTGCACTTGAGAAAAACTAGAAGCCTATTTATTTTGGGAAAAGCATTGCAGTATTTATTGCAGGATATCCCTCTCCCTTCCTCAGCATTCATTTCTGGAATGGCAAAGGTTTATTTACCTTTATTCTGGGAATTTTCACAAAATGGGGATACACTGTCTACAGGGGGAGCTATTTTCCAAAAGCTACTCCAGTACTCAGTATTTTGAGGGCATGTTAACTGACAAGGAATATGCCTATCTGAATCTAGACTAAGATCCACCAGGTCCATTTATTTATCTATATATTTAAAAGTATTTTGTCAAGGTCCAATCCACAGCCTTTTGATTCAGAAATACTGCATTATCTGTGGGAATGAGACAGAGGTATATAGCCAATTCTTGATCTGGCATGTTAAAGTGATATCTGCTTCATGCCCAAATTTTTCATTCTTGTTTTAACTGTCATGAAAACTTATGAAACTGAAAAAGAACAGAGCTGAAATTCAGATAAATTAAGATTTCTGATCTCTGAAAATTGCATGTAGAATTATTCACCAAATCAGAAGATAATTGATTTTGTTCACAGAATGTCACACTCTGTACAAGCACTATACAAAGTTTTCAGCAGTTTTGCTCATCCATTTGCTTTTGAGTTTTGCAATCCCAAGAACACCAGTGATGACAAGCATTCAGGACCACAAAATTTATTCACCTCAGATATCTGTGCCACATAAGTACTCCAAAAAATGTTGAAAATCAGGAAGTCTTCATAGTAAGAAAACTAGCAATAGTAATTTGATGATATCTTGAGAGTAGAGCACCTTTGGGAAATTAATAATCTCCTGAATATATCTTCACTTCACACTCACACTGTGGAATATCACAAGTTAATATATTTCCAAATACAAAGGAACAGAATAAAATCTTTCTTTTCAGTTTCAGGAGATTATTTATATCTCATGTTCTCCCACTCTGAGAAAGAAATTGCATAAATATTTACATGGAGTGTGCAAGTACTAAAGTACACTAACAAGGAACAAATATAATTGCCAGGCAAATAAAGTGCTATATAAAAGGATGAGTTCTATAGATGGTATGAAACCATCCTTCACATATTAAAAAGAAAAAAAAAAGGAGACATACCCTCTTCTATTAAAACAGATAAAACACTAACAATACTATTTCTTTTAATGTAAAGAAATTTCTTCTTTCCTTTATCCAAGATAGCATAAAAGTTCTGATACTTAAAAATTCTAAGACCCAGACTTGTGTTTTAAGAGTTGTAATCACTTTAGGCTCACTTAAAGTCCCACTGTATTTCAGGATTTAAGATATCTAAGAAGCAATGCTCTGAAATGTCTCGTTTGTCTTTCGAACAGATGGTGCAGAAAGAGTGCACCAGAGAAACAGACAAAAATCCTAAGAAATCTGCAAATGTCCAAAGACACACACAAATACACGGGAATGCATGCACACGGGCAAACACACACTTTCAGACAACAGTATAATTAAACTGCCTTATACAAGTAATAGCAAGGAAAACAATGGTAAAATGAAAAGGAAAGATGTGGTGATCTGTTTACCCACTGTTTTTCTGATCCCATATTATTCCAATAACATTTGCTGAATAAAACTGATATAGACTAAATATCAACCAGTCTGGAATGCATTCTGTGATGAACCGCTTTAAGCAACTGAACATTTCAGGTGGTAGTTAGATCGGAAACCACAGTCTGAGTGAGAGGGACAAACAGAAATCCTTCCGAGATCCACTTCCTTCTTCACAAGGCTCCAGCTTACCTGCTGTAGTAAAAACTAACCTAAGTTTCAAACTTGAATCAGACTTCTTCTGACACAATGTTTACAAAATTCATCTACCATTACCTTTCCTACTTCCATCAAGTTAACCAGTTTGGATATAAGATGTTCTGAGGCGTTAAAAACATTCATCAAGGAGTCAGGAGTAATCTGAAGTTATTTCTCTGCTAGATCACAGGCTCATAGAATGGTGTGGGTTGGAAAGAACCTTAAAGATCATCTAGTTCCAAGCCCTCTGCTGTGGGCAGGGACACCTTTCACTAGACCAGCTTGTTCAGAGCTCCAGCCAGCCTGGCCTTAAACACCTCCAGGGATGGAGCATCCACATAGTCTCTGGGCAATCTGTTCCAGTGCCTCACCACCCTCATACCGTAGGCTTTTTCATAACATCTTATCTAAACCTACTCTCTTTCAGTTTGAAGCCATTCCCCCTTGTCCTGTCTCTACATGCTCTTGTGAAGAGTCTCTCTCCATCTTTCTTGGAGGCTCCCTTCAGGTACTGGAAGGCTGCAATTAGATCACCCCAAAGCCTTCTCTTCTCCAGGCTGAGCAATCCCAATTCTCTCCGCGTTTCCTCACAGAGAGGTTCTCCATCGCTCTGATCATCTTGGTGGCCCTTCTCTGGAATCACTCCAATAGGTGTGTGCCTTTACATTGAGGGTCTCAGAGCTGGTCACAGAGCTCCAGGTAGGGTTTCACCAGAGCAGAGCAGAGCAGAGCAGAGCAGAGCAAAGCAGAGCAGAGCAACGCAGAGCAGAGCAACGCAGAGCAGAGCAGAGCAGAGGGGCAGAATCCCCTCCCTCACCCTGGTGCCCACACTGCTTTGGATACAATTGGCTTTCTGGGCTGCAAGGGCACATTGCTGGGTCATGTCCAGCCTCTCCTCCACCAGCACTCCCAAGTCCTTCTGGGCAGAGCTGCTCTCCATCTGTTCAGCCCCCAGCATTTGTTGATGCCAAGGGTTGCCCCGACCCCGGTGCAGCACCTTGCACTTGGTCTTGTAAAACCTCATCGGGTTTGCATTGGCCCACTTCTTGAGGTTGTCCCAATCCCTCTGGATGGTGTCCTGTGCTTCAGGTGTGACAACTGCACTACTCACCTTGGTGACATCAGTAAATTTGCTGAAGACGCACTTGGTTCCTTTATGTATGTCATTAATGAAGATATTAAATAACTCTGGTCTGAATGCAGACCCCCAAGGGTCTGATGTCACTGACATCCTTCAGGATGCTGAGCCATTGACCACTATCCTCTGGATGTGACTGTCTAACCACTTCCTTATGCATTTAAGAGTCCACCCATCAATTGTGTCTTTTTCCAATTTAAAGAGAAGGATGTTGTGGGGAACTGTGCCAAAGACTTTACAGAAGTCCAGATCAATGACATTGTAGCCCTTTTCTTGTCCACTGATGTAGTCATCCCATGATAGAAGGCCGCTGGGGGTTGTCAGGCAATACTTGACAAGCTTGGGGAAGCTGTGATGGCTGCTTCAAATTGCCTCCCTGTCTTGGGGTGACTTTATGATGTGTATCCCATGTCACTGCCCTATGCCCAGAAATTAACTTTGTGCCTTTCTATGCCTCTAAACTGAGCCTGAGAGGGGGAAGGAAAAAAAACTGAGCAAAACTTTTTCAAAGCAGTTTGCAGCTTGTTCAAGGTCACACAGAGATAGCGCTGCGGCAGGGGAGGGAGGAGGCACCTGGCTTGCTGCTTTTCCAGTCAGCTTTTGGCCAGTGGTTCAGCTTCTTTTTCTCCAGAGAGAGACTGAGAGTTGAATTTTTTTTTTCCCTTCCCTGGAATTTCGGATTTTCTCCCTTTTCCACTGGACTGCTTCAATATCAGGATACATCCGGAGGACTTTCCACCAAGCACAGAGGGCCTGGCCCTGGGCCAAGCCCCAGCTCCAAGGAGACCAAAGGGAGGCCTCTGACACTTCCCCAGCGAAGAGATTTTATTATTTAGCATTATTTTCCTTTTACCGTGTGTTTGTTAAATAAATAGTTTTATCTCCTTCACTTTCCTTTGTAGAAAATTTATTTTTCCCGAACCTGGTGGGGGAGGAGTAATTGTGCCTTCCCTCAGAGGATATATTTCTAAATTTGGCCAAACCGGAGCACTCCCTGTCCTCCCTGTTCCTTGGCATAGCCTCTGGGAGGATCTGTTCTGTGATTTTCCCAGGCAAAGAGGGAAGGATTGCAACAGGTTGGTAGCTCCCAGGGTCCTCCTTTCTATCCTTTTTAGAGATGGGTACAATGTTTCCCCTTTTCCAATCCCCTGGGACTTCACCTAACTGCCGTGACTTTTCAAATATCATGGAGAGTTACTTAACAGCTGCCTCAGCTAATTTGCTCAGGAATCTGGCATAATCTACTCAGGTTCCATGTACTTACATACATTCAGGTTCCTCAGGTGGTCAAGAGCCTGCTCTTTTCTTGCAGTGGGAGGGACTTTGCTCCCTCAGTCCTCATCCTGCTGTCCATCCACTTGAGAGATGTGAGAAGAGAGGCTGCCATTGAGGACTGAGGCAAAAATATTGTTGAGTACCACAGCCTTCTCCTCATCCATAGTTATCAGTTTTCCAGCATTGTTGATTAGAAGTTATCACAATTTCTTTGACCTTCCTCTTCTGGCTAGAAGCCTGTAAAAGACCTTCCTCATCGAGTTGTTAGGCTGAGTTCAGTTTGAAACGCTCTTCTTCTGATGAATCTATAAACTTCTAAAACACTTAGAAGAGGAATGATGACAAATAGGCTGTCATTTCTTTGAAGCACTCTCTAATACGTTTCCTTGAAGTATTTCTACAGTTACAATAGTGCCATGCTTATTAAAAATCAACTGTAGTGTTTTGTTACATACAATATACACTAGGAAAAACCGCTATTGCTAATTTTTTTGGTCAAGCACAGATTAGTAAACCTGTATTTCAGCACAGTATTTTAACAGCAATATAGATAAGATGTTTGTCATTCTTGCCATTTTATTTATCACTTCTTTCCAATGTTTTGAAAAATAGGATATATGATTTTTGCAGACAGACACTTAACTTATGTCCTTAGGTGTAAAGCCATCATAAAATTAAAATAGGGAATTTTACGTAATTGCAAATAAATTCAACAGTTTGATGAACAGGCAGGATTGTGTGATTTAAATCAAGACCTCTCTCTGGAATCTGTAAAATCACACTGCATCAGAATGCAGTGTAAAGAAACTCAACTCCTCATTCATCATACTTAATTATAAGGAATTACTGTTTTTCTGCAATATGTTGGAAGACCTTGTACTGAACTGTGACTTCACTTTCACTTCAGTCATCTATCCCTTTGTATTCTGGAGCACTCTCTTTAACTCTACACCCTTGAAAGTTGAATTTTCTGAAAGAAAATGAACAGTGTTGGATCCCTGAGTCATTGGAGAGGTTCTTCACAGATGGGATTTGACAGATTTTTTTACTTTGACCTGGTTAACGTTAAGTCTGAATATTACCATTTCTGTCTGACACTTTAGAGTCTTGAAGAAAGGACCAGCAGTTGTATAACTTTGTTGTGTGGATTAATCTGTATGATAGTGTTGGTAAGAGAAGTGATTTGCCATCCAATAGTTGAAGGTTGGTCAGAGCTTTCTTCCTCTTTCAGGAAATGTTAAGCCCTCAAGGAAGTAACTAAATGAGGTATATAACCTGGGAAAAGAGATACAGAATTGTATCTGTCCTTTAAACTACAGTATAGAGGATCCAACTTCATGGAACAAAAAAAATTTAAACAAACAGAAATACTGAACTTTCTAGTTATTAATAAGTAGGCTGCATTGTTTCATATATTTTTAATGCTAGTCTTACAGATTTGTCTCAACAATGTATTGCAAGAATATGATGCAAAAGCAAAATGAAAGCTAAAGATATACCATATTTCAGAAATTAAATAAAAACGGAGCAGAGATTCATGGACAAGAAATATATGACAATATTTAAAATTCCTTTTTGCACTTGTTAGCACAAATAGAAAGGTTTTATCTTATGCATCAAGAATGGCCAAATATTAGAGGAATAACCTAGTAATGTTTTCTGTATTTCAGGAGAATGATTTATTAACTTACTGTGTCTTAATTATTTTCTAAACTATGAAGTGACATTACTTAAGATTTGTTATTGTTAAAGGTGCAAGGATTTTAACTGCTTCAGCTGAGTGGAAAAAACTTTTGCTGTTCTTTTGCTAAAAAACCAAAAATCCCCTTGTGGAGAATTGTAATTCAGTTTTTGTGCAATAAGTAGAATTCAGACTCTGATCCTTGCTGACTTTTAAATGTTAACTGTATTTTTAAAATTTAGATCTATGTATTGTCTAGGGCCATCATTAAGCGAAACGACTTCATGCTGCACTGAGGGAGACAGGTATCTTGTAGAGAGGGCTGGTCAGCTTGAACTTGTGCAACCAATGAATTAATTTTTTTGCAATATACTTCAGTTTAAAACTCCTAGCAGACTCCTAAGTAAAGGGAATAAACTCCAAATTTCTGAATTTAAAAAAAAATTGTGGATTCAACTTTAATTACTGAGTATAGAATACTCATTCTTGTCCTTCTATACCTTCTATATTGGGTATATTAATTGTGAAAAAAACTTTGTTTTTGTTTAAATCCATAGGTTTCTGAACTCATTGTTTCTCTTCAGTAGAGAAAAAGTTCCAGAAAGGCTTGAAAAAAGTTGGGTTTTATTAACTATGTAACTTACTTTCTAAACCTAGAACTTAAAAGCCACACAAGGCCATGAAACATGTCTGTACTGTAGTCCAAAGGATAAGATTCAAGATTCTGCAACAACAAAGGAAGAATAACATCTAAAAATTTTGTCAGTTTTTTAGGACAAGATGACATCAAAGCTGTTGCATAAGCTTAAGCTAAGTTCTTAGGGTTATTGTTCACTCTTTTGCTCAAAATAAGTTTCTGGCTGGACTTATGCTCCTCAGTAATTGTAATAAGAAAGAAAGAGAGTATAGCTTTTAAAGAATACTTTATTTCTCTCTTTTCCCACTGATCTTTTAGATAATCAGCCTTACCAAAATCTCTTAAAGGATTTCTCAAATATCTGTCTGACAAACTGATGGGAACAACTCTCATTGTTAATAATATTATGTATGAGAGCTCTGAAGCTTAAAGATTTTTATTTCTGTTTTATTACAGGTGAAATCTGAGTTAAAAATCTGCAACAGGATTTCAGCAGGATTCTAGAACAGCCTTTCCAAATTAGGAAAATATTACTCTATTTTTGTGGATTTATCAGTTGTAGTTTTAGACATCTTTTGTATCTTTGGATCTTTAGGTTTAATGGTAACATAAAAGTAAAAGCATCTAAATGAGAAAATCATCTAATTAAGCATATGACATAAAAACTCTAATATTTCAGAATACTTTAGAATCAAATTGAGTCTGAAAATATGGGTGCAATCTATTGACATATCTAAAAATTAGACAAGTTAAACTTGTTACTGACTTTCAGAGTAGATGGTGGTTCTACACTCTCCAGATAGTCACAAGAGTACAACAATCAGGGCTGAAAATGTATTTCTACACAGCAAAACAATAAAGGAATTCATCAATTAAAAGAACATTCATCATTGCATTTAGTTTAATTTATTGTCTAACTATGAGCAGAACTTTTGTGTCTGGCTCGCTGAAATTATTGCTTACACAAGGTTTGTGATTTTCTTTGGCTCAGCTCAAATGCTGAGCTTTTCTTCATAATGGAAAGATGCGTTTTGCCTGCTCCAAGTACCAGTGAGAAGCTGACCCATCTATTCTTTGCTATGTAGTCCACAGGATAGTTGAATGTCTGTAAACTGCATGCACAGAGAAAGCTAAGAAATGCTGATGGATGTGTATCAGGCCTGGTCCCTATTTGACTTATTTCACCTCTTTTATGTCTGGAACAAACCCAGCAAAGTTGCTGTTCCACAGGCAGCTCACATACAGAACAAGACAATGTCTCAGGGAGCAAATAAGCATTGGAGGGAAAGAAGAGATTGTGGTTGTAAAACTGCAATGGCAGAGAGGTACTGTCATCTTTCAGGCCCATATGGACCACCAGTGAAAACTCATGCTGCTGCAGGCAAAATTCTACCCAAGAATTTTTTGGTAGGATCACAGGGAAATTTTCAGAGGGTGGTGAAATGAGATAGATTGGCCTTCATGGGTAGGTGATCTTGAAGTCAGGGAAGAAAGCAACCTTCTTTATGTTCTCCAGTACCATTCAGTCTGCTTTACTCATCGGATGGAGATGTCTATTCCCAAATTTACTACCAGAAGGTTGGTGGCGGTTTTGTGGGTTTATTTTGTAGAAATCAGTGACCTGTCCTGGGATTACTGCTGGAACTGAGAGATAACATCCATTTTCAAAACCCATTTTACATGCTGTTTCAAATATCTGACTGTAAAGGAAAGATGTGTGAATGACAAATTCTCTGTGACAGTAGCGGTGAATCAAAACTGTAAGTGGGGTTGACATGAAAGAAGTAATGGACTTTGAATCAGACTGGGCATAAGTCAGAAGCTTTGTGACCCAAAAACTGGTGCAAATATTGTCTTTGATTTCTTCAATGTTGAATGTCAGATCTTCAGTGCTGCATTTTATCTGTTCTCCCATTCCCAGGAAACTGTTAAATCTCTATGATGTCATCATAAAATCATGGGTCAGCTTAGATGCTCTTGTGTACAAAACAACTGGGGAGATTGCAATGAGTTGTAAACCCAGTAATTTTCATGTTTTTTCTGTGTGCTGTGAACCAGTCTCTTTAAGACCGTTTTTGTGTACTGTTCTTTACACTCAACCCCACCCCCACCTGGCATGGTAAAAAAAAGCAATACAAAACTTCCATCTTCTGATAATGCACCTTTGGTTTTGTGGGAGATTTTTTGTTTTGTAAGGGTTAAAGAAACCCCGTAGGTCAAAATCTCTCATCATTTTAGCAGAAAGAGGTAATAATTAGGCAATAAGTGCCTAGAAGAGAAATTTTTGTACAATGAAGTTTTCATTTGATGAAATCTTTATTTGATGACTCTTGTGCTTGGATTCTAACCCTGATTCATGCAATAGGAAGTATTATATGAGGAAGCACAAAACTTCACTCTTAAGCGCTCATGGTTTAGAAAATACATGTGTCTTTTTTCCCAATTTGGTGGTGCCTGTCAGCTGAGCAGAATGTGAAAGGAGGTACAGGAAAGTGGAAGTGATCTCTTTCTCATATTCCCAGGGCTGGAACTGGTCCACCTTTCTTTATCTCCTGCTGTGATGTCCACTACAGACAACTTAGTTAGGCGCAGATACCTTTCTGAAGTGTTTCTCATATGTCCTGAAACTGCCAGATTCTCCCGTCATTCAGGGTAGTCTATCAATTTTTACTGTTGTAGCTTCTCATTGTGACAGCCTCTCTCTCATAGACTGAATGCTTTCAGAAGAACCATGAATCATGTTTCACCATGTTCAAAGTAAGTAAGCCCTTTTTCAAAAAGACTCATTATATTTAATGTATTTTTTTTTAAATCCCATATTTTGTTAACAGTCCTTTAGTGGGAAAGAGGAAGAACAGAATAAATAATTAAATTATGCTACTCCTCAGAACAAGTATCTTCATTTATATTGGATCAAAGGCAAACGTCCTGATAGTGGTATGGCCTTGAAGACTTAAAAAGAAAACGTGTCTGCATTTATCAGAATAAATTATTTCCTGACAGCTTGACAGAGACATCTTCAATCCTTTGGGTCTGTAGTCCACACAGAATCAGAAATGTTTAGCTGAAGGTTGTACAGATCCCAGAATATACAAAGTTGTAGGATCTTTTATAACTGTGATGAACAAGACTAAGTTCTTTTTGACAGGGACTCTTTAAACATATTTTTGCATGGTGTCTAGAACACTTGTATCCCAGTCAAGTCAAGTCCTTTGGATGGCGAAGTATAAACGATTAAAAATGTGGCAATTTCAGAAACATGGTGAAAGCCTGCTCCTATTAGTTAAGTGTAGTCTGCATATAAAAAAAAACAACTACAAGAATTAGGAGTTTTGCTAGGTGGTCCTTTTATGCAAAAATGTGCCCGTATTAAATTTAAAGGAAGCTTTGACTAAGTTGTGCGTAAAAATATTAATAATAATAGTGTGTAAGATAATACTGAAGAAATGTTTCAACCAAACATCCCTCCTGGTTGCTCCATTTGAGTTGTTTACCAGAGAAAGGATATTCTGGAGTAGGTTTCCCAGATCAAGTAATGGCACAAAAGTTGTTTTGGTTGTATGATGGAATGTGATGAATTTAGGAGTAGAGTGATAATTCTATCTCTGCCTTGTCAGTAAACTAGTGATCTGTTCCCTATCTTTACAACTCTCTAATATCCCTGACTCCTGCCTTTGTACATTGCTGTAATCATAACAGCAAGCTACTGCAAGGACTAGAAACACAATTTGACACCTTTTGTTTGTTAAATTAAATAGATGCTTAAAGAGAAAATCATACCATTTATGGTACATTAAAACAGTTTTGGATAAGGAAGTTAATTATGGAAATGTTTGGATATATTTCAGTCTTTCCAAGAGCTTAACTTTCTATCATTACTCTGCAGAAGCCCAATTATAAAATATCAAGACCCTCAGTTTAATCTTTTCCAAGTCTAGAAATAATCACATAATTTCCTAAATAGTGGTTTGGGGTTTTTGTCTAGGTTTGGTTTTGCAAAAAAAGAAAGGTAATCTAAAGACTGGTGAGAGACAATGAACTTTTACTAACCTCCAGAGGACCACTTGACTATGAGTGGTAAAATTTATAAAAGAGCTTCTCTTTATTGATCAGATGCAACTGGACAACCAAAAAAGCAGAAGTTATGAATGTGCTGGCCAAGGGGGTCCTCGAATGAATACCTAATTTAAACCTAAGTTAAAAATATAATATGAAAGAGAGAACAGCACCTTATTCTTTGTCTAGTTAAACTTCATTTGCATCTTTAAGGGACATTTCAGTAGGCAAGATGAAGAGCAAAACAGCAGACTATTGGTACTGTGAAACTGAGACAAGTTGCTTAAAAACACGTTACAGAGTGTTCACAGGTAAGAAACTTGGAGACATTCTTTCAAAAGAAGAGGTATACAATGAAAAATATGTATTTCATGTTCTCAGAGGACAAAAAACATTATAATAGAGTAACTGAAAAGGAGTCACGTAAAAGGAAAAATTAAGTGCCTTAAAACTGATGTAAGACAAATTGTTGCCCTAGAAATACAAATCAAAGCCTTTGAATATTACTTAATAGTACAGGAGGAGTTTTCCCTAGCATATATATAAAGGATCTGAGAAATCTAATTGATTGTAAGACTTACAAGACTGTGATCTTATTTTTCAAGTATTGTGAGAGATTATTAAGTAATTGGTTGTATCCCTTTGACATGCCATTTCTGTGGTTAGTTTATTAAGGTTAATAAGAGCTTGAAAGTAAGTTCCAATAAATCATTCTCATTGCTTTCAAAAAATGCACATTTTGTACTATGTGATGTTTGCAATGTCAATACTCTGGATAAAGATATGTCAATGATTTCTTGGTATTTTGCACAACCCTCTTGTATATTGGCATCATTTCAGTTTAAACTTCTAACCTTTTTTTTCCTTTTTTCCTCCTTAGGCACTTTACTAGCCTTATGGATTTCAAAACATTCAAAAAAGTAAAGGCTATGACAAGAGGGAAATGGGGTAGATTAACTGTATTAATTATTTGTGAAATTCATAAAATCATTTGCAAGTGTTTCTACTGCTTGCTTATTTACATTTAAATAAGAAACTAAGCACATTTCCTCATACAGTAGTTAAAATACTGCTCTCTGCATAGTGTTCAACTCCATGACTTATGAGACATGCTCTAAAGGAAGTCAACAAGTCTTCTGCCTTGTTCAGGCAAAACATCTAAAAGCACAGGTACATATCTTCTTCATTTAAGTATAGTTTATCTCTTTATAAATATATAACTTTATTTTCTAAAAACAGCCCTAGAGATTGAAATTTTGCAATGTGACAGAAGGCAGCAGGAATGATTACTTAACCAAAAGTCCCTGGTTTACAAGACAATTATGGAGGGCCACAGACCATGGGTTACAGTACTTGGGCATGGAGAGCATAGACTGAAGCAGGAATCCTTATTGCACCCACAGTACTGGCAGTAAAACACCAGGTATAAGTAAATGTAATGAACAATGAATGGAATTGTCAAAAATGGGAATTTGTGAAATAGCTTATAGACAGTCTAGACTAATTTCTCAAATTCAGCAAGTACCAGAATACGTAGTTAACTTGATTCAGCGGAGGAGTCCACTTAAAACTGCATCATCCTATCGAAACCAAGTTTGTAAATGTTAGCATCTGCCCTATTTCAACTCTGGTGTTTAGAGAGGAGATTCACACCACAGCCAAACTCCTTGTAACATGCAAGTACTTCTTTGCTGGGAAGTACCTTTTATTCTGATCAGTCAATGTTATTTTCCATAAAAGGACCACTGTGACCACTACAGTCAAGGGCGGGCCATGAGAAAAGTGGAGGATTTGCCTCCTCAGCACAACTCTTTGCAGAGTACATATTAAATCTATGACTGTATGTGGCTGGGTCCTTGACTGTCACTGTCAGTCCTTCTAAACTGCAAAGGAAAAGGACCAAGGGATTAAATGACTTTGCTCTCCACAGAATTTTCTCATCAGGAAAAAATGCCATTTAAGGAAGACTTCTACACTATCAATCTGTAATTGGCAGGAGGACTAGTAAAAATCAGCTTACTCAACGTCCTCTTACATGAAATTGCCAGGTTGCCAGCCATACACCAAAATAAAATAAGTCTCACTCAGTTTAAACATGTGCTTATACATAGACAGATCTGGATTATTAAATGTGGCATCATTAAAATCTCTCTGGATGGGTAATTAACAGCATGAAGTAAATTAAGCAGAGACATGCTGTATCTAATTTGAGTTATTGTACACTAATTCCTTATTGCACACCTCTAGAAACTGGCATGATGGAATGTGGAAATAATTTCTCTTAGTAAGAAAAATTAGTGGCAAAGTCCCAGAAGGTCATTTGAAGCTCATGCCATGAAATTACTGCAGTTGTTTGACATATTAGCATGCATTTTGATACCTTCTTTGCTTTGTATAAACAGCATCTATGTAAACTTTTGGGTGAAAACTTATAGTTCCTCTTTTTCTGAACCGTTGCTCTATAAAATACAATATCTATAATGCATTTTAATTACACGATGTATCTTTTGTTAGTCTTCTACATCTCGACTATTCCAATGTGTGACAGCATCAGCAGAAGGCTGAAAATAAGCTTTCAGGATGTGTGCTACAGATGCATAAAGATATGACGCACTGTTCTACAGAATGAATATCTATCAGGCCAAATGCAGGACAGGAAGTGTAGCAGTGTGAGGATGTAAATCAGTGCTGCTGTCAGCAAAATGTCACTAATTTCTGTAGGGGAAAGAGAATTTCTTCATAATTCACATTCTGCTTCTGTGGGTGACTGGGAAAGGCAATCCACTTTGGACTCTTTCCCCACCGTGTAGTCAGAGGAGTTTTCATTTACGTCTGCCAGTGTACAGGCTTGCAACAATAGTTACGTTTCTGTTGACATCTTCTATATGGCAACAGCAAAATGAGACACACAAGTAGAATTGTCTAACAGCTTTTGCTTTTGGAGCAGTGTGATAGCACTCATAAGTGGAAGAGTTGTATAAGTTCTTCTTTCTCTGGTTTCTTTACATGGCAAAGAAGTGTTTTACATGCAGATAACTGAGGCAAAACTGTAGTATAAACAGAGCACTTTCAGAGTTATCACAAGGTCAATCAAATCAAGCCAGTTACAGGGTTATGGTACAGATTTGATCCTACCTGGATGTTTCAAAGGAAACCGTGAACATACTTTGTCTTCTGCTAAGATTTTTGAGTGAAATAAGTAACACTGTGCAGTTTTTTAACCTACTGATAGAAAATGAACAGCTTTTAGTCAGTCCAGAGAAAGCCTTCGTATTTGCTCAGTGTTTCCCTTTACAAATTCTCTCTCTGAAGAATTTGCTTTTGAAATGTTTACTGCAAAAGTGATTTTTAAGCAAATGCAAGAAGTGTTCATGAAAAAAAAAAGAAAAAAGAGCACAGAGAAACATAATTCCCAGTTCTGGGAGGTTTTACTAGAAACCTGTGTCTAACTATTACTTCCCGTAAGTAAAAGCCATGACACGTCTCTGTCCTGTTAACAAGGTTATCTCAGTCTCTAAGTATTCTGAATGAGCAGCCCTGATCTATTTCATGTTTAAACATTATTATTAGAAATTGTAATTAAGGCAAAAAGATTTTAATTAATTAAGCTAAGGCAACTATAAACTGGGGTAAGAATCAGAGGTTTTCACTCAAATGTGTCAGAAACAGTAATAATCCTGACTCTCTCTTCTCTTGAGATCTTCTCATGGTTATTTTGTCTGTCTGCCTTTTATTACTGTTGCTTAACAGTTTTATTAGAACAGTGTCCTTTGTGGATCAGAACTCTGTACTGGTAGACCATGTATAAAAGCATTAGAAATCATAAAATTTTGTGATGTGTATTAACAAAATTTACATTTTTCTGCAGGTGGAACACCCTGAAAAAATAACTGTTCTGCAGAACTTAGGTGTGCAACAACAAGCTAACATGCTTGTATGCAACACCGAAAGCTATGCAGCCATGCTCCTAGATTATGTAAGAGTTTAAAATTTCTTGGTGTAATTTTCTCTCACCTTGCACTTAGCACCCAGGGATTCAGACAAACAGTGGCTGTGAAGAAGGAAGCAAATTTAGCCTTCAAGTTTTTTCTTAAAATATTTTGGGTCACGACTCAAGCCCCCCTTTCATCTGAAGGAATGATTTGAATTAAGTTTATTTCTGTCTTTTTTCTTAAGCAGAAGAGTGTCACTCTGGGCTTGAGACATTAAAACTTGCTAGCTGAGCCCACTCTTTCCCACTTTTCTGGAGTGAGGATGCCGTTACAAAGCCTATTTTACATAGATCTGATTCCACAGGCTAACTGCAACACCCTAAGAGCAGAAAAGAGAAAGTTTCTTCATAAAACAGCAGGTAAAAATGATTTCAAATGGTTATTATTTAACTTCTAGCTTGATCAACGCTACATGGCATAATTCTGCCATGTGTTCTTTTTTCGCAGAAAAACTTGCAAAATCGCCTGGTTAACCAAATAACATATGATTTTCAGCTTCCAGCTACTCAAGGAATTAAGGCTGTAGGAATTAAGGACAATATTGGGAAGAACTTTGCAGTAAAATAAAATTAAAATTCCAAAACATTCTGCCTCTGTGTAGTGGGTTCAGTTTGTAAACTGGGCGGAAACACCAATTAGAGTGTAGTGGTTTGGTCCAAAATACTCATTACTTACTTATTTACCTTCTGTGAGATAAGAATTAGGAGAAAGCAAAGGATGCACAAAACTTAAAAGAATATATAGAAGTTTATTAACTGACCTAAAAGAAAGAAAAAAAATCAGACCAAACCTTCAGAACACTTCTCCTCCCCCCACCTCTTTCCCTTCTCCCACTGACAATGTAAAAAGACAACCCTTGAGATGTTCTGTCTGTTTATCACTTCTATAATAACCTTGTTCAGTTCACTTAGGGAGTGGAGTCTCTCTTGCTCATGCTGTGGAGACATCTCCACAAGAAGTTCTCTCATGGCTTCAATGTCACAGCACGACAGCCGCCCGGGTTGGCTCTCTGCTCGCATGTGAGAGTTCCTTCCCCCGACTTACAGCTTTCCCCACAACTGCTTTTGAGGGTCCAATCTTGAGCTACTGGGGTACCATTTTAAGGATGAGCTGTTCAGAAACAAAGGTTCTCTTCACCCATGTCTGGGAGCATTTCATCTCTAAGAATAGAGGCTCTCCTCCTCCCCTGGGGGCAAAGGGGCTCATCAAATTACAGCTACTGTCATTTGCTAATTTCAGCACAGGTACTTTTGCTCACAATTACAGTTTGAACGCCCCAACCCCCCATGCTTTCATGAAATTACAACGAGTACTCTGATATATCATAGTCCATCACCACCATAGCTTTACAACAGGATTTCAGCTTCGAAGCATCTCCTTTTTCTCCTCCCTCAGGGTTTCAGCTCTTCCTTCTTCACTGACTTTGGTGTCTCTATGGTGTTTTCTTCACCTTCCCTCTTCCTCAGACTCGGAAGAGGATTGATGTCTGCAGGCTTCATCTATTCTGGAGGAAACTTACAGCACTAAAAAAGGGTTAATCTCACCCAGGTCTTGCAGCTGGAATTCACTTATCACTGTTGGTCACATCATCTTTGCCGGGCAGCGGGGCAGCTTCAGCTGAATCTTCAGCCACACTGGAGAGGGGGGCGGGGTGTAGAGCCGGGCCGCGCCGTCTGCACGTAGCAGGGCTGTGGGGGGCCGCGGATGGAGCAGGACCGCACGGCTCCAGGATGGCTGTGTCCTGGCCCGGCCCAGGCCGAGCAGGGCCCAACCCGGCCCCGCTGGGCCACATGGGCCCCCCCCAGTTACCTGTCCCAAGGCCAGAAGCAAGAGAGAGCTTTCCCGGGGTTTGTTCATTCTTAAATGTGGACTACAGAGGTGTGTCAAGCTCTTTAAGTGGTTTAAAAAGTTGTCAATATTCAAACTAGCCAGTTGATAGGTTCTGTCAGGTCATAGAGTAAGCTGTAAACACCTCTTTGCAAGAGAATCACTTCCGTAACTATGCTAACCCATGACACTCTGACAGCTAAGATCATGGGGGAAAGATAAGAGTGCAGCATAAGGAAGTGCATAATATAATTTTTAATTAAAAGTAATTTGTAAAATCAGTTGTAGGCAGTTAGGCCAACATAAGAAATAGACAGAGAACATGAGGCAAACAGGCATCTCTGCTCAAAAACAACAGAAACATGGTTTTTGTAATGTGAGAGAAATTTGAGCCTGTGGGTATAATTGTGCTCTCAGTCACACGAGGAGTAGAATGCACATATATCTTAATTAACTGCACAACGCCATAAAAAAGATCATAATCAGAAGCTACAAGTCCACTGGATAGGTTAGGGCAAATAACTGATGAACCAGGAGCAACTTTTCAGAAAAGGACTTAGAGAAATGAAGATACTCACAGCTGTCAATTAATGGGATTCAATGGCCTTTGCAACAGTGAGAGGTGGTGATCTGGGTGTATTCATCCATGAAAAGCAGCATACTGTTTTTTTCTTTGTCTGCTTTTCCTTAATATGTAATGCTGAGAGCTCTGTTTCGTCTGTCGTATTTTGAAAACTCATGTAAGTTGTTTCCTACTCCATTTTTTTTTCCTATCTGTCTTCACTTTTCATAATCATGTGTTTCTGCTTTTCCCAACTCAAAAGAGGACTCTGTTCATCAAAGTCCAAAATTTTCTAAGGACTCATCCTAAAATATTTAACTTTCTTAATGAGTATATATATGAAGGTTGTATGAGAAGACGATTCAGGTTTCTTACTGGTCATGCCAGAAACATTATGTACTTATGCCACAGTTTCTAGAGGTTTCTGAGATGTGTTAAATGTATTGTTACCTGAGAAATTACCTCCTTAGCATCTTTCAAATGAAATAATAAAAATGTAAATTCTTTGCTTGGAAAGCTAGAAACTGGTAGCAAATGTCTGTGGATTAAATCTGGTGTGGTTGCAAGGACTAAAGGGTGTAATTGACCAATTCTCTTCTGGAAGACATTTTTTTCCTTATGTTGCATCTTGCGTGCATTCGGTTTATGGGCTCAAAGGCAACTCCATGATGAATGCCTTAGTGCAAGAGGTGGTGGTGACTCCAGGGAATACATTCTTCACCTCAGCTGAAGCATCAATTCATCTGTATAGCTCAACATTTAAAAAATATTATGTTCATTTGGTACAAAAGCCAAATATTCTTGTGAAATTCCACATTAATATTCACCTCTATGAAAATTATATTGATATACATACTTGGAGTTTTCAGTAAGCTCTTCTGTCAAAACATATTTGGATCCTTATTCAGCAATAGTTTAATATTAACTATACCATAGTAAAAAATGCTAGAAAAAGATGGGGGGTTGTTTTTCCCTTTATTTGGCAAATTTTATTTTATGAAGTGAAGCTACTTGTCTACATTTTCCATTAATCTCTTTTTGATAGAAATTCATAATAACTTTGTCATCTGAATGCCTGATGTTTTGATTTGGAGATGTTGCCATGGTATCTATATGGGCTGTAGTTTGAGCCCTGCTATTCTGCTGGTTCTGTTGGTGACTTAATTTCCCTGGTTAGATTACATTTTTCTTTAAATGTCTAGTTTTACTTCCAGCATCCTCAGCTAAATCTGTATTTCAGGGAGTGGTCAGTAAAGAAGAAAAAGTGATTTATGTTTATATTTGGTCACTGCACCAGGATTTCCAGATTTCCATTTCCAGTTTTAGTATTTTAGGTTTGGGTCTTTTCTGCTCATTTTTATCTCTTGACTATATTTCTTTGTAATTTCCACAGCAAGTGGCTTTATTTTTAAAAATCTGTTTAGTTAAAAAATACCTTGTTACCACAAAATAGTTTCAACCAAAAAATTGGTGCCAGCTCTGTGACTATATTCTCACATGTAAAATGAATGGTTTGCTTTAACTGTGGCACAGTATTTCTCTGACCTATCGTCAAAAGCAGGAGTGAAATTAAACCAAGAGTTCACATCAACTACTTGAGTTATGAGACTCTGACATGATTTCAATTTTACACAATTTTTCCTGAGTCTGTTGGAAAAGATAAGCAAAGTGGGCAAGGGAGTAAGAATTTTCAGGACTGAATTTGCAGCTAATGTGGTTGTCAGAGCCAGATACGCACATTCCCAGAAGTATTTCTATCTTTTATTTTTCCTTGAGAAGTATAATCTTTCTAAAATCACCTTTTTCAAGGTAATCAAGTATTCCCCAGTGTGTGGCTGATGGTGGTCCCAGGGTTGCATACTTTCTGGAATACTTCCATCAGACTTTCACATGAGGCAGAAACTGTAATTTGGAGCCAGCAGTGTAAACGCTGAGACAATGGAATAACTTTTAACTGACCTAAATCAAGCATAAACAATAGAGCAGTTTGAAAGGTTTGGTCTACGAAAAATGTCACAGTCTATGGAAGACTGCTTCCTCTGTTTGATCTGTCACTATACTTTTCAAAACATGACACTCCTTCACATAATATACTTTGATGATAAACTAGATTAACTTTCCCAGTACAAATGAAAGGCCACCTGTTGCCAGAATGCCCATATTCCTTGTCGGCTGTCTTGTAGCTGTCATCACTTCAATGCAATCTGCGCCCAACATGCTGGAATATAATGAATATGTCAGGAGTTGGAGGTCAGCCATCAAAGTACATGAAAACTTGGCTTGCATACAGTGTCAGCATGGAGGCCTCGCCTATCATCTTGTGCAAAGGATTTCTGCACCACTTGATTTGTTTGCAGAGGGCTTGTTTCTGTTGGATGGAACACATTTACTGAGAGGCTTTTTGACAGCCCATTCAAACATTTTCAATTTGGAAAATAGTGCTTCCTGTTTCAAGCTGTATAACTGATAGATGTTGTGAAATGCCACAGTAGCTGATCATGCTTTTTGTTTTATTGTTATTATTTTAGCATGAAAAGAGTCATGATGAGCCTTGAAGTATTTTGATGAGAGAAAATAATATAAGAGGAATACAGTGTATCTATCAAATCCTGTCCCTTATGTATAGTTAGCAGAACCTTACTTTTGCTTTATTCATCCTTGCTGGACATAATAGGTCTCTTTGGTGGCTTTGTAATTTGTCTGGATTAAAGATTTCAGACTCTCACCTATGGTGAATCTAGTGGTTTAAAATACCACGGACATGTCTAAGAATTTTTCTAAATGATTCTTAAGCTTCTCATGAGCTCTTGTCTTCATTGTGTGACCTCTTGGGTCCTCTATTAAAATATTTTTAAAGTGACCTTAAGAATGTAAGAAAAGCTTGAATTCTCTTTTATGCATCTTCTCCACATCCTTCCCCATCATGTTAAAAAATTTACACATGCCTTCATTTCTTGGCATCAACTTTCTTCTTCCTCTTCTGCACAAATAGACTTTCCAAAGCTTCACACATTTTTCTGAATTTTTTATGTCAAGTTATCTTTCTCCACATACACAAATTAAGACGTTTGGGATAAGTGACGATGATACATTTAACGCTAGCTCAGCCTAGGGATCCTCACCTTGTTGGAAAGAGACGTTTCAAAATATTTTGGATAAGAAAATATTAGGTGAATGTAATTTCTCCAATTTAAGAAATAAATTTATATCTCTTACTATTCACAAGCCAGCTTGTCAAGGCAGTCAGAACCACAGAATACAAAAGTGTAGAAAGGTGTAATTGTGGTTTGGTTTCTTTGTGACACCACCATCATCTCTGCATGTCTCTTTTTAGGTGTCAGGCCCTTTACAGTTAGCTCTAACTCCTCAATCACACTCAACAACCACTGTGAGGATAGCTAAGGAAGGGCTCTGTAGGTATGATAAAGTCTGCTGAGCCCTTTTTTTTATACACCAAGCAAAAAGAAAAAAGAAGCAGCTTAGATGTCCCCACATTATTAGCAATAAGATGAAGCTGGACATTTAGATAAGAATAAAAAAATAACAGCAACCTACCTTTTCCCAAGATATTGCTCTAACTCAATTTTTTAACTTGCTGGTCTGGATGATATAATTTGACTTGTGCACCTTCATCTAAAATATGGTATATTCACAAAAACTCAGGCATCCTGATACCTGAGTGTAGCAATCATCCACTGAGTCACAAATGTTTCTGCTCCCCTTCTTGTATTTGATGCAAATGGAGATGTGTTACCAGAGGTGTTTGAGATGCCTACTGCCCTTTCAATATATGTTATTTTGGAGATGTAAATTTGATAAGGGATAAGGGATTTTAACCTGTATTTTGTAAAATATATTTTAAAATTGTGGAATATATCTTAGTTAATTTCATGACACAGATGTATCCCCAAACTAAAACCCTTAAAATATGCTAAAGCTGAAGACAACTTAAAATGAACTGCTCCCTGAAGAGAAAGAGGAAACACCCACAATCCACAGTGTAAAATTTGTGCTGGCTTACAGCTTTTAGATGTCTTCAGAGTATATACTTCATATCTGACTGTAACTGAGAACATCAACAAAAAGTGAAACCTTACAGTGAAGGACAATGTACAAATAAGTTATTTTTCCCAGTTACTTTACAGGAGTGTAAAGAGTGTAACATTTGCATGGTTGCTCTGAAGATCTTGTTTCATGTAAGTGGAGGTTTACATATGGTAATAAAGAAAAGAAAGCCTATGTTGTGAATCAAAAAGAGCATGCTAGAAGCGGAACTATATCACAGAGGCAGTCCAATGACCCTCACCCTATCATCTCCCCAGATCCCCACTGGAGATAAATTTAAGTAAAATTTTTCAATATAGGAGACGCTAACCATAGGCTAAGACAGAATTTCTCACAAAGAAACCTGTAACAATATATCTCAGTACAGACAAAGGTCTTAAGAGCACTTGCATGTTATGAAGTAACTTACAGACCATTTATATGCCTTTATTGTTATACTGGCAAACAGATATAAACAGGTTGGAAGTCGTAACCATTGACAAGCCCTTATTCCCATAGGATTTGGGTGGCTAAATTTAGATTTGAGATGTGATTTTCCATAAACCCCTGTCAGTATGTAACACAGAGATGAACTCATGAGCCTCACTAAAGATTGCAACTCCTTTTAGTATTAGAATATGGTAGATAACAGAGATCATCTTAGACAAAGATTTTTTTTTTTTGAACTCTGACCCTCTCCATTATCTTTTATTACGATAAACATCAGTTAAAAATCAATAGAAATGCTTTTGTAGAAGCTGGTATTTTCATGTGCCTAATGAATTCCTGGGGGGCGGGGGGGAAAGAGGGAATCCCTACTAAATATTTAATGCAACAAAACTGCACTGTTTATATTTTTTTCCAGCAATTCAGTATGTATTTGAAAATGTCAGTTTCTAAAAAAGCATTTCTATTCACTCTCAATGCATGTGGGAAACAGTATTCTTCATACTACTCCAGTGTCTTTCTTCAAAGATATTTGAGGTGTTTTATGAACATCCATTAATTAACTCCATCAAGCCTTTGAAAGGTAGGTGCATCTTTATGATTCAGGATAAAGAAGAGAAAACCTAGAGCACCAGGACTTTACTCAGAGCCAGGGATCAGCTGCCCCAGGAAATATGTCCTTGCCATTCAGGCATTGCACTGGGACTGTACACCATTTATGTGTCTGTCATGGCCTTACTATAATGTCCTAAGGACATGTTTGTTTCCCCTGGGTAAATCTTAAATGTATTGTGATGAAGTAAGTGATGAAATATATTGCATTCAGCTAGATCAAGATTTTATGTCCTGCAAATGCACTTACATTAAGAATGAGGCACATTTTCCTACCATACAAAATTTGATAACAGTCTAGATTGTTAGAAATATTCTTACTTGTAAATTGTTTGTTTACCAAAAATGCTACAAAGATTTCTACCTCTAACACTAGCCTTTACAGAACTTTTCAGTAAAGTTCAGCAAAATTTGTGTGTAGACAGAGGTAAAGGATTGAAATGTATTTTAATTAAATGGCAATTGCAATTAGCACAGAAAAAATGCCCATACGTAACAAGAATATTGTCTCCATCCTACCCTGTATTGTACATTGGACAATGGGTACCAGATGCTTCAGGGAAAGCAAAAGAAATCCACAAAAGCATTTCTGTTCATCCACAATGCGTATAGGAAACAGTAATTTTTTAAAATTACATACAACATAAAATATATTAATAAAGCTCCTGTAAAACAAGTATAGTACCTTGAAATTATATTAGAATTAGGATCCATTTAGCAAGTGTTTCATCTATTATATAATCTCTCATTCTGTAAAAGCATTTAATAATTTGGTATATACACAGTAACTCCTTTATGAAAATCTATATTAAAATTTATTTGGGGATCTTAACCTAAAGCATTACAGAGGAAAGATTGTTATTGATTCCACATTGAAGCCTAGGCCTTGTTAATTAATTGTTTAATTTAAATTCATTATTTATGGAATTAGTTAGCCATAAAGCAGAAGCAATACAATGTGTGTGGGTTGCTATGAAACATGCTTTCAATGCCAAATAAATGAATTTTTCACTGACCCTTGTTTAAGCTTCTTTAAGAGGTTCTGTCTTGCATTATACAAAGATTTTTCTTTATTAATTTTTCTTGGAGAAAATAAATGTAGCTTTACAAAAATTCATGTGTCTATTAATGATTGCAATTCAGGGAATACAGACCAAACTATATCCTAGTTACAACTTTCAGAAAGGAAAAAAAAAATAATTACAAGGTTAAACAGACATCAGAAATTGCTGCATGTAATTAATTTAAAATTACTAGAGTTAAGTAAAATTCAGGATTAGGAGAAATTCCACCAAACAAATTAAATGCATATGTATATTTTTATTTGTACATATAGACAAACATTTATGCACACACATATACATATATCCAAACAGATTTTTATGCAAAGGTATCCCCGTGGTTCTAAGTATATAAACACTAGGCATCATTTCCACTTTTTTTGATGTATAATTTAATGAGAAGATACTCTTAGAATTTCCTGTCTCAGAATGGGAGAGCATTTTCTGACTTTTTTCTTTGTTAGTTTTTGGATGCTGACTTATGGACAAATGTACATACAAGGCTAGAAGCTGTTTTGTTGGTTTGGCTCTCCTCTTTCCACAGCTTACATGTTTCTTTATTTCGTATTTTGATAAATGGCATGCAGATTTTATTAGGATTCTGAGCATGAATAGGGTTTTACTGTTGAACTGTAGTAACACCTTTATTTCCTCTTTCCTTCTCCAAGCTCATTAAAAGACCTCTTCACTTTACCTCTTTCTCCAAAGATCACGACATATGTGTCCAATTACTGTTCCCTGCCTTAAAACTTGAATTTACTGCTAAATACTTAACTCTGGCTGGATGGGAAAGATCAATACAGTATCTGACCGAAGGCTGAAGCATGCTGTGACTCACCTTTACAGATGAAAAAATCTGAAACAAAAGTATCCTTCTTCTAGTAGAAAGCTATTGAGGAATCTTCTGAAACTTTCTGTGCATCTCCTGGTAGGATTTGTTCAATTCATGTAAGGTCTGAAAAGTTATGAAATGTTCACTTCAGAGAGAAAAAATAGTTCCTGTGTAGCTTGTGACTCCAGGGAACCTGAAGCAGAGTGCATAAGACTGCTCCTGGACACGTGCAGGTGGAAAGGCAAAACTTACTTGATGAGATACTCATTTGATATCAGTGCTGGCTGCTTAGTGCAGCTGTATCTGGACATAGGTAGCAGTTTCTCATATTTTTTTTTTTCTTTTTAGGAGCTGATAGCCTACATCAATGTCTATATGTGTCATAGGTTAGCAAGCATAGTCCCGGAAGGGACGTCCTTGCTAAGGGGTGCTTACAGTTTCCTCTGGGAACTGATAGAACCTATCAGCTGGCCAGTTTGAATATGGACAATTCTCTAAGCCACTTAAAGTTGTGATCACCTCTGTGATCCACATTTAAGAATAGGCAAACTCCCCCTCCAAGCTCTCTCTCGTTTCCAGCGCTGGGACAGGTGGCTGCGGGCCCCGAGTGGGGGCCAGCAGGCCCGGCCAGGCCCTGCTTGGGCCAGGCCGGGCTGGGCCACGGCCATCCTGAAGCCATGGACCTGTTCCAGCCGTGGAACCCCCCCCACTGCCTTGCCGTGGGCAGCCGGAGCGGCTCGGCTCTCCCCCCTCTCCACTGCGATAAGAAACATTCAACATTCCAGCTGCAAAGCTGCAAGGCCGAGGTGAGAGTAACCCTTTTATTGCTGTGAAGAGCTGAAAACCTGAGGGAAGAGAGAGAGGAGATGCTTAAAGCTGAAATTCTGTTGTGAAGCTATGATATATCAGAGTATCCTGTTGTAATTCCATGAAGATATGGGGGGTGGAGTGTTCAACTCGTGAGCAAAAGCACCTGCGCTGAGATAGGCAGATGCTGACGCAGCTGTAATTTCATGAGAAGTTTGGACAGGGAGAGATGAACCAGACGAGGACTTTTGCTCCAAATGGGAAAGGAGAAAACCTCAGTTCCTAGAGATGCTCCCAGAGATAGTCCTAAAGATGAAGATGATGAAGACCCTTTGCTCCCAGGGAAGGAGAAGGGCCTCTGTTTTTGTTTCTGAATGGCTCAACCTTAAAATTGTACCCCAAAAAACTTCAAGAGTGGACCCTTGAAAGCAGTTGTGGGAAAAGCTGCAAGTCGGGGGAAGGGACTCACACGCAGGCAGAGAGACTCCTCTTCCTAAATGGACTGAACAATATTTGGAAGTGGGCGGCTGTCTCATTGTGATAATGTTTTCATAGCATGAGCAAGAAGAGACTTCTCTTTCTAAATGGACTGAACAAGGTTATTATGGAAGTGGTAAACAGACTGAACATCTTAAGGGTTGTCTTTTCACATTGTCAGTGGGAGAAGGGAGGAAGGTGGGGGGAGGAGGAGAGTTCTGAAGGTGGTATAATTTTTTTCTTCTTTTAGGTCTGTTAATAAACTTCTTTATATTCTTTCAAGTTTGGTGCCTGCTTTGCGTTTCTCCTAATTCTTATCTCACAGCAGATAAACAGTAATGAGTATTTTGGACCAAACCACTACACTAAATTGGTGTTTCTGCCCGGTTACAAACCGAACCTGCGACAATATGGCTCCATTTAGAGAGGTCAAGGTCAATCTCCTTGTTTGACACCAAACCTATGTATAACTGCCCTGTGTTCAGCCACTACATCTTCACTTTTATTCTCTGCTTCCCATGCTTCTGACATTTATCCCACTGTTTGGGAATAGTCTCTGGAAAGTGACACCTGCATGAGTGTGTGAAATCCCATGCTGCTGTCCTGAATTTGATGTATTGGAACAGAGCTGCCCCTAACGTGAAAGCATGGTCTGACCCCCTAGGCTGAGCTAAGCCATCTCTATCTCTTACTGATAAGGAGATGTTTGCATGGAAGAAGGGACAGTTCCCAGAAATGACCCAGAAACATCCTCTTTCTGGGTGGTAATTTTAATTTTTTTCTCCACTTGACCCTATTATCTCAGCTACATACCAACTACCATTCAGATGCTGCACTTTTATGTGAGTGGCAACTATGAGGCAGAAGTGAGGCCAAGGACTGTGGCAAGAGAGGTAGCTTATGTACAGAGCACAAACTTAAAAACTGCTACAGACATCATGACTATGGCCTCATTCTTAATTAGAGGTCTTCCTTTTCCCAGTTCCCCTGAAAGGATCCTCTCTATAACTGGAGGTCACACTGAAATTAAATTATATTAATTGCAAAGACACTTACATGGGTGAAATGAAAGTCGGGAAATTATGTGACTGAGGTTCTTCTTAACAATATTATTTAGCTCATGCTGCACCCTATCTGTCTTGTGATAAAGACTGGCAAGTGTTGCACATGCACTGAAAATACAGCTCCCAGTCTGTGCAGGATGGCTAAATTAATGCTCCTGTAAGGACTGAAGCTGCTGCACTTATAATGTTTTCTTATTTTATTTTACTTTTAGATTAATTTTACATTTTCACAGTAGACACTTCCATGCCTGTATGTATACTAGCCTATTTGCGTAGAGGTGGTAAGATAAACATACATCTGCATATGTGTGTACATGCAAATAAGCATATATTTACTGAATGGACATATTAACTACTTTGGTAGCAAATGATATGAACTATTGTCTTATTTTTAAAAATCAACTTTTGGTTATGGAATCTCTTCTTACATTACAAAGTTGTGGAAATATGGCAGGTAGTGCAAACTGAGACAAACATTTTGCTAGTACAAATTATTTTCTTGGCATCTGTTTTCTATTTGGGGTAAAAGGAGGATTTAATGTAAAGTTTTTCAAGAAAACGATCAGTCATGCAAAACAAGCAAACAAAATTGACATAGATAATAACGAACATGAATTTGCAAAATTGGAAGCACTGAAAATTGAGTTTGACCCCTCAGAATTTCATTTCCTTAACAAACAAAAAAGAAAAGAAACAGTCTTTACCCATTAGATGCCTTGCTAGCTGCAGTTCACGGGTTTTTCACTAAGTCTCTAGTAAAATAACCTTTAAATCAAAAAATATACATTTGTCATTCTAGAAATGTGTATCAGTGGTGAATATAATTGGTGTCTGTAAGTTCATTATAAGGCTTGGTTTTCTATTTGCAGAATTTTCTAGTGATTTTGTCCAACTATTAAAATTCTGACTTCAAATTTTCTAAAGTAAGAGAAAAAGCTGAGGTTATTTTTCTAACACTGTCAAGGTCGAAGCACCTTTCCTGCAAGATAGGCTTGTGTGCATTCACTATGTGCCCATGTCATGTAGTTCCTTGTAGAAAATAAATATGTTATGTAATACATATATTAAGGTTGGATAAAAGATCTGAAATGGTTTTCATAGACTTACAGAATAATTTTCCCACAATGTTTCTGAAATAAATTTGGTTTCCACTCCAAATACTAAACTGATCAGTAATTGTATGTCTAGATATAATTTGGGTATACCTTTCAATGTTGGATGGGTTGATGAAACATAAATTTTAATCAAACCTGGTTTTGGGCCCTTAATTTTTTTCTTATCTGTGTATACATATAACTTGCATTACAGACGACTAATTTCTCCATAGCTAATAGATAAAACAACTGTCTTAATATCTTAGCTCTTTATGTATGTATTGGAAATATATTCCTTGCTCTCTGTATAGCAAATTTCATTTCTACATGAGGTTAAGAGGCCAGAATCCCTGTGATTGTGTCATGCCTTTATTTTCTCATGTTGCTTTGTTTATGATAGTGTCATTTGCTATTATGTTGAGAGCCATGTCTGCTTTTTTCTTTCAGTCCATTTCTACTCTAAAATAATGCTGCAGGAAAAACAGCAAGCATAAATCAGTACATCAGAAAAAGTCCCACCATTCTACAGTTTACAAATAGCTGTTGATGAGTTTGCCATGCTTACTGAACTGAATAAATATAAAAGCTTTTTGTGTGCATTCCTATTTTCAGTCCCAATACAGTGCGTTAACCTCAGAATATCAAATTGAATCAGGGTTTCTGAGGAGAGCTGGCTCCAAAGCAGTTAGAATGACACTATTCATTACACTATCTAGATTCAGGTTTCAGACAACCATAACCAGTGCTTTCACAACCTCTCACCTAAAGTCAGATAACGTACAGCCACCCAAATAAGTGACTGAATTTCCCTGCAAGTGCTTCTGAACCTCTCGAAATGTGGAGCCTGTGGAGGCCCTGAAAACTGAAACTAAAATTGTTATGAAGAGAATTTACTGGATGAAATTTTTCCTTGCCAGGCACAAATAAACAGCTCTCAATAGGGTGCTCACCACACAGTGTGTCAGCACATATTATGCAGTCTGGTGCTGAGTGGATGTGTCAGCTGCCCATTAGACCACACTAAAATAGAATTGCTGGGAGCCTGAAGCATGAAGCATGATATTAGATAAAGTGATGAAATTTCACTCGATTAAAGAGCCAGGTCAAGGACAGTTACCTCAGGAAATTCCTTTTTTCCTAGAATATTCTCACAAGTTTGATAAATTTATCCTCCTTTTCCGCTTATTTTCGATTATCATTCAAATTATATGAATGGCTGCGTTTACACTTGCTGGCTTACAACATATTGGGGATGACAGGGATGGTAGATTTTTATTATGTAAAAAAGGGGAGGAGGCAGAAAAGAATTGGCTGCTCCTTATTAAAGACTATAGGAAATGTTAGATTGATTTTTTAGAGTTGTTTGTGTTTTCTTCATCTGAGGTGAGAGCAGCTGGGATTTTTTGTTAGGCTCACTGAATGCTAGCACAGAGCAGCACGTGAGGGAATAGAAAATTGCTCCCTTTATCCATGTGAAATGCATGCTGTTGGCAAAAGGATCTGCATCTGTTTTGCTTCTTGACTGGAGTGCTGAGGCCTCACCTATTCAGATAAAGCTGTGGATTTGATTTAGTGTCTGTATCAGCCCCTCAGAGTGCTCCACAAGAAGAAATTAGCGTGCATGGCTATATCTGCTGCATTTTATTGCAGTTTATAGTTTGGCAAGAGCCATCTCTCTCTGCCTCCCTCAATTTAATTTCAATTAGGATCACAAGTTGCTTTGAAATCTAAGAGGAATCCGAAAGGTTAATTATCACTGAGTACGCCATCCTTGGAGCCAGTCCCTGACCCTTATCCTGTGAAGCTTTGGTACAATTTCTAAGCAGCATCTGACATCTTGCAAATTGCTTTAATGCTTATTAATTAGAACAAGCAAACCTCTTCTTTTTAAGTGTGCCTCCTCCTCATGCTATGTCAGGTGTAAAGCAGAGTTTGCAGTTAATTCAAACACGGTCATCCCTTCACACACAGTTGTGCCACTCACCCATGTAAATGTATCATAGTGAACTGCATCAAAAATCCTAGGGACTGCACCTCTTAACTGTGTTGGTGTTCGATTCTGGGCCAGCCAGAGACTGGTGGTTACAAGACAACTGCCAGAGAATAACATTTACTCCAGGATGATTACCTTCTGATACAGTATTTTCTAAAATCAATAAATTAACTCCTACATATATACTTCTTAATATGTGCAAAGCTCGTCATGGAATTTTACTGGCATGATCATAGAGACTCATGCCCCTTTGATATTACGGATGCAGCTGAAAAAAAAATCTTACTCATCTTGAAAACAAGTAAAATGTTGCAGGGCTGCAGTTATTGCTGGAGATACCTGTCTGATGAATGGGTTCATGAAAAATGCCCAGATCAACATAATATAGAGGTTATCATAAAATATGAAACCTTAATGTAAGTCTAGAGAAAATTACCTTTTGGATGACAAATAGCATGACATTCACTCCCTAATAGGAGTAATCTAGGAGTCTCAATAGACACAGTCATCCTACCCAAGCACACATTTAGAAGCTCAAATTATAGTGCATGTAATATTTTGTGTATAACATATTGTTAATAAAAATACAAGATATAATATGGAGAAGAGATGCAGTGAGGTCAGGCAATTGTAGAGGCATACTGATGAAATCTAATAATTGCTCTCTATTTCTGCTTTTTCTGTTTTGTGAGGGTTTTTTTTTTTTTTACTCTCATTGTGTAATTTTAAGAGTTTATTTTCTGCTTCTTTGAAAGTTTTCTCCTGGAAAAAAGTCACAACATCAATTTTTATTTAGTTAGTTCATTTATTTATTTTTAATGGTGAATTCTGAGGCTAACCTCAAGAAAATTTCCTGATAGAAAATACACACACGTACACAAGTCCTGTATGAAGATGATGAATTTTTTACTTTTCATCTCTATGAGGTTAGGATTAAAGTAACATAATCCTTAGACAGACAAAAGATAGCACTGTTTGAAATGGGTGGATCTTAAAAAATCCTGTAGATATGCTCATTGAACCAGCACTGGAAATCTTGTCTGTCACGAAATGCGGGCAGAACCACCTGAGTGAGGCAAGGTATTCTTGCTGTGTTTTGCACCACTCAGGGAGCCTGCAGCAAAGCTTTCTCTCTCTTGCTTTTTTGTTTAGTTTAGCATTGTTCTTCAAACCAAATCAAACCAAACCAAAATGCTTGAATCCTTTGCTTAAATCATTTTAACATAGTAAGGATCTTTATGAAGCATGTTTACTGCTGGTTGACTACACAAGGACATGCCTGTTTATTAAGAAGGCTGTTTAAGGAAGTCCGATATGACACTTCCTGCTTTTTCCATTGCTGGAGGAGTGATCAACAACTTCTGCCAACTCATACAATCTACAGCAAAAACTAGGTACTTCACTGTCCTCTCTCAGCCTAGTCCTTTCTGTCCATACCCCTGTACCACGGCCAGGGTGTGAGCACCCTGAACTGGTAAAGAAGTGTGGTCATACTTTTTTTTTTTTTTTTTTTAGCATTTTGTATTGCCTTAGTGTTTGTGTGTGCTGGTAAAGGGTAAAGGGATTGAGGGACTCTCCCTTGATTCTTGCACAGGATATTCCTTTCCCTTTCATCTGGCTATAAAGAAAACTGTATGGGAAATCACAGAATCATAGAATCATGGAGTCACAGAATTATAAATGTGAGAAAAGACCTCCAAGACCTCCACGTCTGACTTTTGACTGAACACCCTTATGACAACTAAGCATGACCACTAAGTACCACATCTAATAATTTCTTGAACACTTCTGGGGTGATGACTCCCCCACCTGCCTGAGCAACCTGTTTTGACACTTAACCCTTTCAGTGAAACTCCCCTGGTACAGCTTGAGTCCATTGCCTCTTGTCTTGTTACTAGTTGTTTGTAAGAAGTGTCTGACCCCCACCTCACTACACCTTCATTTCAGGTGCTTGTAGAGACCAAAAAGGTCTCCCCTGAGCCTCCTTTTCTCCAGGTTAAACACCTCCTCAGTCAATCCTTACAGGACTTGTGCTCCAGACCTTTCAGCAGCTCTGTTCCCTTCTCTGAACACGCTCTACCACCTCACTCAAAGTCTTTCTTGTAGTGACAGGCCCAGAACTGAACACAGTCCTTGACATGAGTCCAGTCACTGCCCTGGTTCTGCTGGCCACAGGCCGGGATGTTGTTGGTCTTCTTGGCCACCTGGGTACATGCTGGCTCATATTCAGCATCCCCAGGTCCTTTTCTGCTGGACCCCCTTCCAGCCACTCTGCCCCCAGCCTGTAGTGGTGCACAAGATTGTTTTCACCAAAGTGCAGGACCTGGCACTTTATGTTGTTGAATCTCATGCCACTGGCCTCGGCTCATTGATCCAGATAGTCTAGGTCCCTCTGCAGAGCCTTCCTACCCCCCCAGCAGATCAGCATTCCTATGCAACTTAGAGTCATCTATCAACATTCTGAGGAAGCACTCAATCCCCTCGTCCAGGTCTAATAAAGACTTTTAACAGCCACCTCCAATTCTGAGCTTTGGCAAAACTCTCTAGTGACTGGCCACCAACTCGATGTAATTCCACTCACCAACACTCCCTGGCCCCAGCCATCCAGACAGTTTTTAACCCAGCAAAGAGAGCACCTGTCCAAGTCATGGCCTATCTGGCCTGCCAGCTTTTCCAGGATATGCTGTGGGAGACAGTATCAAAATATCAAAGACTTTATTAACGTGCTTTGCAACATACACATCATTCCTCTCATCCACTGGGCAGGTCACCTGGTCATAAAAGGAGATCAGATTGGCCAGGCAGGGCCTGCCTTTCCTAAACCCCTGCTGGCTGGGCCTGATCCCTCGGTTGTCATTTACATGCTATGTGATCACTCTCAAGAGGCTCTGTTCCATAAACTTCCCTGGCACCAGGGTCAGACTGACAGCCCTGTAGTTCACTGGATCCTCCTTCTGACCCTTCTTGTAGATGGGCATTATATTGGCCAATCTCCAGTTGTCTGGGTCCTCACCAGATAACTAGGAATGGTGATAAATGATGGACAGTGACTTGGTGATCTCCTCTGCCAGCTCCCTCAGTACTCTTGGATGGACCCCATCTGGCCTCAAAGATTTTTGCATGTCTAAGTGGCACAGCAAGTCACTAATTACTTCCTCCTGGATTACAGGGGATCTAATCTGGTTCCTGTACCAGCTCAGGGGACCAGTTGCCCTGAGGATAACAGGTATTTCTCTTGAAGACTGAGACAAGGAGGGCTTTCAGTGCCAAGTCAAATGGACCATAAAAGGACTGTTCAGTCTCAGGACTAATATCAAAGTTACAAAGACTGAGAATAGATGTTTCCCTCATTTCTCCCAGGAATGCTTTTTTAAGTAAAAGCTTAAGTGACACTGTGAAAGCATTAGGCAGAGGCTGGTCCCTTGGTTATTCACACAGTGCAGAAACCCAGCTTAGTCTTTTCTTTCTTCATAGGCACTCTAACCTCCAGTGTGAGCAAGTTCAAACTTCTTAGGCCCAGCTGCCAGGGAATATGAATTAGACTGAAGTGAAAATATCATCAGATTCCTGCCAAAACCCTCAGCAGACCCCACAGGGAAACAGTGGTTCAGTCAGCATTTCCGCACTCTGAAAAAAATAAATCCCCAAGCTGCTAAACTGTGTGTTTGCAGTTTTCATTAAACTACGTTAGTTGCTCTGCTTCAAGGGCCAGGAGGTGAATCACCTCCCACAAAGAAACTCATGAGAGAGTATGTCCCTGAAATGTTGCCTTGAGTACCAGGAACTGCTAGATACCAGGCTGTGGGTGGCAGCGCAGGCTGCAGTGTCACATCTGATGGTGATGTGCTGTCCTCTCTCAGCAGGAGGTGTTAGCTCATTTATATCCTTAGTATTTCCCAAGGTTTGAAGGTTGATTTCTAGCCTTTTTAAGCTTGTAAAAAGTGAAGCTTTTCTTCTTTTTCACCCTAGTAGTCCACTATACATCATTCAGGGTATAAGCATAATTTGTATCTTCCTACTCTTTTCTACAACCAGTCTATTGCAGTTTTTCCATAAGTGACAGGATAAAAGTGTCCTTTTCACGATCATGATTTAAATAGATGAGTAGTTAGCATGGATGACTTGAGATAATATTTTTGTTAAGGCTTGGTGAAACAGGCTTGATAGTTTGTATTTGAGGGTTATTGTTTCAGCCTCTTTGGAAAAGGAGATGGACAGTCAGTACTGGATGGCTAGTATTTAGGGTTTGAAGGGTCTTCTTTCCATAGCGACTGGAGGTATGCCATGACTGTTAATTGAAATGCAGTTGATAGAAGATAGATTATCTGCCTTGACCTGCAAGCCCTCTCAGATTTATGTGCATTACATTTGGTAAACACCAGTTTCTACGTGTGAGAGATTGGTTACGTGAAAAGGGACATATAGATTCGGGATATACAGATTCTTTGCAGCTTACTGATCTGAGAAGCTGGCTACGTGAGAACGGGCACATAGACCCTTGCAGCTAGCTGAGCAAGGTCTCATAAGACAAAGCACCACACATCCTGTGTAACAACTGAAGTTACAGAATATTACATGTGTCTTGCTCAGTAACTGAACCACCATTGAGCCTTACTGCTGAACTATGGGTTTATTTGCAGAGCCAGCAAGGTTAGGTTTTGGCAGCAAAACAATGGACATCTGTGGTTAGAAGGCCAGGGAAAAAAGCAGAACTGCTGACCACGAAAGGGGGTCTAAGGAGGGGTTTAGGATCAGCTTAATCGACGTGAACCACTTAGAATGCGCCGTTATGAATATGCATAAAGCTTATTATTGTTAGTATATAAGGAGTTCTGGTACAATCAATAAATTGGATTCCTGCTGATCACTCATATTGAGCGTCTGGGTTTCCCCTCTATCGCGACATCTATGTATAGTTCCATTTCAGATTAATTGATTATTAAAATACGTACTGTAATACTAGAAGGTGTTTGCTTTATTTTGCAGCCTAACTGGCTGTGAAATGTTATTTTTCAGAATCAACAGTTTTGGTCCAGAGGCAATCTACAAACTGTTAGAAAACACGGAGATATTATAATGTTCATTGGCAAAAGTGACAAATGCCTATCTTCACATCACCCATGAGATAGTCTCTGCTTAGAAGTCTGCAGGTTTATACAGTCCATTCAGACAGGAGAGGAAACCCACTAATAGGAATACTTTAAACCACTGGAGGCTCAACTTTGATGAAATTTCCATGGAGCCACAACACAGATGTGTTGCAGCTATGTGGGTCTGAATACACTGAAATACATTCAGAGCATTGCTCCTCTGCCAACACCATAAAGAGTTCTTCAGTCCTCTTAATGGATCTGTGTTCAGGGATCTCTTGTTGTTAAGTATTACAGAGAAAATATCACACCTACCCTCTTTGCTCAAATCATCATACAGACTAAACCAAGAAGTTCAAGGGTTTGGGGTTTTTTTCTTCTGTTGAGAAACCAAAAAAATACACTTGAGAGAAATTTTTCTCCCTTATTCTCTGGAAAGTATTGAAGTGAGCCTGATTTGTGAACCTGCTAAGTTTATGGCATGTATGATAGCCACAAACTTGCAGATGGATCTTCCCCTTGTCTCCAGCATCTCATATCATATTGGGCTACAGGGGTGGCTTCTGTGAGAAGCTGCTAGAAGCTTCCCCCATGTCCAACAGAGCCAATGCCAATGTCAGTGGCTACAAGACAGACCCAGCTCAAAGATGAGACAATCAGCAATGGTAGTAATGTCCCTACACTAATATATTTACAGAGGAGAAAGAATTATTATGCAGAAGTAGTGCATCCGGAGAAGAGAGGAGTGGGAATATGTGAGAGAAGCAGGCCTGCAGACACAAAGGTCAGTGGAGAAGGAAGGGGAGGAGGTGTTCAGGTAGAGGAGCAGAGATTCCCCTGCACCTTGTGGTGAAGACCATGGTGAGGCAGGATGTCTCCCTGCAAGTCATGGAGGACCCCCATGACAAAGCAGGTAGATACCTGAGGGAGACTGCTCCTATGGAAAGTCCATGCCACAGCAGGCTCATGGCAGGACCTGAGGCTCCATGAAGGACCCCACACTGGATGAGGTTTGCTGGCAGGACTTGTGACCTCACAGGAGACCCATACTGGAGCAGCCTGTTCCTGAAGGACTTCACCCTGTGGAAAGGAAACCACTCTGGAGCAGTTAATGAAGAACTGTGGCCTGTGGGAAGGATGTACGTTGGACAAGTTTGTGGAGGACTGTCTTCTGTCAGGGAAGTTCCCTGTCTGAGGGACCCTACACTGGAGCAGAGGAAGGACTCCTCTCCCTGAAGAGGAAGAAGTGACAGAAACAACATGTAATGAACTGATCATAACTCTTATTTTCTGTCTCCCTACACTGCTGGAGGGTAGAGATTCAGGAATAAAGTTAAGGTCAGGAAGGAGGAAGGGGTGAGGGGAAGGTGTTTTTAAGATTTGTTTTACTTTCCGTTATCCTACTCTGGTTTTGATTGAATTAATATTTTCAAGTGAGGTCTGTTTTGCTTGTGATGGTAATCAGGGAATGAACCGTCCCCATCCTTATCACAACTCATGAGCCTTTTTTTATATTTTTTCTCCCCTGTCCAGTTGAGTAGGGGAGTGATAGAGAGGCTTTGGTGGGCAACTGGCATCCAGCCAGGGTCAAACCACCACAAAAGACAAAAATGCTACAAAGAAAAGTGGATACAGGAGATGCTGAGGTTGTACATGCAACTTTCTGTCACTGAAATCCTCTGTCACTCTGTCTTCCTTCATAATGTTTTGCCTGGTAGAAAGTTTATTCCTAACATGTATCCATGAGTGAACACTTTTTAACTCTTTCATTTTACTGAACTGTGAACAGAGCTTTCCCGTAGGTAAGTCTATTATAACGAATCCATTGGATTCTTTTAAAAGAAAATAGTGTCCTGGCTGGCAATTTGTGTGTCACGTTTCAGCTCTGGA
Organism: Corvus hawaiiensis; assembly: GCF_020740725.1. Lineage (NCBI taxonomy): Eukaryota > Metazoa > Chordata > Aves > Passeriformes > Corvidae > Corvus > Corvus hawaiiensis. Next base: position 41,623,592 of record NC_063255.1, on the reverse strand, counting down.
GATGCGACACATCCAAGCAGTTCAGAGGAAGCAGAAATGCTGACAGGCTTGAAATGACAGCAATGACAGTGTCTGCAGCTGCACTCATTTGATTTATAGCACTTGCAAGTAGTGGTTTTATTATAGTGTATCTGAATATTTCTGAGGTTTCTTACATGTTGGATTCTTTTTTTGTTTGTTTGTTTGTCTTTTTGTTTTGTTTTCTTTTGTTTTGTTTTCTTTTGTTTTGTTTCCAGTATTGTGGCTGAAGGGCAAGCTTGTCCTGTGATTTTGGCCTGGAACCAATACACCTCTGTCAGCATGGAAAAACAGCTAGAAAATCTAAGGTGCAAATCAATGGTAAGGAATGATCAACTGCACAAATACAAGATGGGAAAAGTTGGAAAATGCAATTATTAAATACAAGAAAGATTAAGATATCAGTTAGATATAGCCAATCACAAATTGAAATGAAGGCATTTAACACTGTCTCCCATAACAAACTGAGGAAGTATCAACAAGGTAAGTGGATTGTTAAGTCCATTGAAAAGCTGAACTGTGGGACTCTAAGGGTTCTGATCAGTGGCCCAAAGTCCAGCTGGAGGCCACTAATCAGAACTCTTATTCCTTGTTCTGTGTCTGACCTGTCAATATTGGGTACAATACTGCTTAATTTTATTAATGAGTCGGGTGCTGATGTAGAGTACACTCTCAAATAGTCTGAAGATGATACACAACTAGTGGCTGATATAACAACTGGTTGTGCTGCCATACAGGAGGATGCCAACTGGCAGAAAAAATGAGCTGACAGGAACCTCATGGAATTCATCAAGGGAAAATGTAAAGTTCTGACCCTGCAGAAAGATAAATCCATCCACAAATACAAGACTCGTGCTACTTAAATGGTAAGGACATAACAGAGAAAGACCCTAGAATCTTGGTGGATAACAAGTGGACCATGACCCAGCAATGCACCCCTCTGGAAAAGAAGACCAACATCTTCCTGGGCTCCATTATGATGAGCCTCACCAGCAGGTAGAGAGAGATAATCCCTCCTATCTGGTGAGACACAACTGAGTGCTGTGTCCAGATCTTGGTTCCCAAGTACAAGAAACATATGGACATCCAGCAGTGAATCCAGTAAACAGTCACAAACATGAAGGCTTTGGAGTATTTGACATACTGAGAAGTCAAAAAGACCTGTGACTCTTCAGCCTGGAGATAAAAACTCAGGGGAATCTTAACAGAGTGCATAAGTATCTGATTAAAGTGTTTAAAGAAGATGGAGCAATGCTCTTCTCAGTGGTGTCCAGTGGCAGGACACCACACAAGAAGTAAAAGTTGAATAGAAGTAATTCTATTTAAGTGTAAGATTGTGGGGTTTCTGTTGTGTGATCAGACATTGGAACAGGTTGTGTGTTTAGCTCACAGAAGAGAAGGCTGAGGGAAGGTACAATAGTCTTCATATTCCTAAGGATGAGTTCTGTTCCACAACTGCATGAAGGACAGGCTAAGAAAGAGTAGATTAGCATTGGACTAAGGAAAGTTCAGGTGGGATGTCATAAAAAACCAACTCATTATAGAAGCTGTGAAGTTTTTCTAATTATTATTAAATAGATTAAAGAACATCTCTCTCATCTTGCTATCACCAGCATAGTTGATTCTATGACCAGAAAGGAAGATGGACTAGAAAATCTTCTGGACTTGCATGCTATTTGGTGATTGTTGGGTGATTGTCTGCCTGAAAGCCACACAAGGTGCAAAGAGGGAATGATCAAAGCGGCAAATACAGAGAAATTTAAAATGTGCCTAAGAACTTTATTTTAATTTATATTATGGTAAAGATTTAGGAATGAGGAGGAAAGGGAAAAAAGGGGATAAGCATATTATACAGAAATTAACCATTGACATCAATTTCTCTCAACATACATTACACCAACCCCAAATAAAAGCTTGACAGGCTTGTGATGTGCAATTTAGGGTATAAAATCAGTATTTGGGCCTTTTTTTCTTACTGTGACTGAGTATTAGTTAAATAATTCAAAATGTTATTTGTGGATTTTAAGGTCCTAGGAACAATATCTTCTTCTGGCATGTGTTCTCACTCAAACCAATCAATCATCTAACTACTGATTTGCAAAGAGGCCTTTTTGTTTGATCAGTTTCACCAATAATTGATCTTCTATAAGGTTCATGACAACTACCATACTAATAAAGCTGTCATGTTTGTGACTAAATGCAAAATATTCTTTACTGCGGCTACTCATTAAAGTAGTCTGTGAAGTACAGCAGACATGGAATTAAAGAAAGGGGATAGCTACATGTGGATACCAGTAAGAAGTAAAAGTAGGAAGTTTAAGTAGAAATTCCTGTTATGGGGCTGTTCTGATATTGGTAAACACAAATTTTCTAATAGGAAATTATTCAAAAGTGAATATGATTGAATTGAAATTAATTCCCTTGAAAGAGGCTTTGTATACAAACAATATTTTCCTTTATTTAGGATTATATCTTATTATATTAAACATAACAAAAATGGGAGCAAGAACAGAAAATCTTCCTCTTACTTGTTTTTCTTTTTCCATTTTCAGGTACCCTCTCTTAGCCATGCTGTGCACTCATGAAGATAAATTCTAGAATCATGCGAGTGGCACGTTTGTTGAAACTAATTGCTGGAGAAAGTTATATTTAAATTTTGAACATTAGCTACAGATCCACCCTGTGTCACAAGATACAAAATATGGTTTAGGGAAGCAAAGCCACTTTTCTGTTTACTCAGCAGTTGCCACCATTAATGACTAAGCTGCTGATTTTATTTATTTTAAAATTTTATTACTAAGGGGAAATGGATTATTTTTTAGTAGGTATCACAGCTACACTTATACACTTGCTTACCCATTCACTATTATAATTTATCAAACTAGCTTCACTTCTTCATATCTCTACCAGTAATACAGATAATTCAACCTAGAGAGTCTTAAAACCACACAATCTCACTTGTTTGCTGCAGGGACAGATAAGATTCTTCGATTCATTTGTAGCAAGAAGGGAAAGAAAGATAAGCACGTAATTGGGAAAGATCAGAAGCATACGGCTTGTAAGGCAAAGTCAAGAAATAAGTGTTTCAGCACGAGGACACTTCCCAACAGCCTCCTTGTCCAGCAGCTTTGATCAAACCTTTCTTTAAAAAGGTCTAAAGAACAGCTGACTGATCTTTCCTCCCAGCATCTGCTCAGGAAGCTTCATATGGTGTCTTCTTGTAGTCTAGTATTTCACAGTTTTTAAAGTCTTATTTTCCTGACAGTAGCTTTTTGTTAAGGTATAAATCAGACCTCTTATGTTTGTTCATGGTAATCAAATTTATGTTCCTGAAAGGCTTGTGTGTCAATTCATAATGTCCAACAAAAAATTGAGGTTATAGGGATCTGAGCAACACTGCTGTTCTTGGTCTGGAATATCTTGTTATCAAATAATAATGGAGAAATTCAAGTCTGCTACTGCAGGTTGTTCTTTCTCTCTGCATCCCTGAAAGCAACTACACAAGGTGAGTAAAACAAAGCAGATATGGAGAAATGAGAACGATACCTATCATTAAAAAATGCTTACATATCCCTTTTACAGGGATGTGATAGTGTGAACTTCCTGTCAGGCTGTGGATAGTGGTGATCCATTCTCAGTTTGAGCACATGTAATCTCAGTATAGAGGATGGAAGAGGGAGGTTGAAGAAAGGTCAGGAGTAAAAAAAGAGTTGGAGAAAATAGGTGCAAAGTGGGGTGTGGCTCCTTCCCTTCCCTTCCCTTCCCTTCCCTTCCCTTCCCTTCCCTTCCCTTCCCTTCCCTTCCCTTCCCTTCCCTTCCCTTCCCTTCCCTTCCCTCCTTTTTGTTTTCATATACATAACCTGCAAGCTTCTTGACATTTGCTTTATTTTTTCTTCCAGTGTGAACCTAATAAGGAATCAACTGGCTTTCACAGGATTTTAGTGGTATAATTCACTGAAACCTGGGCAAATCTAAACAGGCAGGTTTTTCCACAGCCTTGATCCCACATATTTGTCTTCAGAGTATTTGATTTTCCTTTTTTTCTGCTTGTCTTTTTATGTTGTACCGATTACTGCAAGTGTATTACAAGAAGCTGTATAACCTGAGTTAAGTCTGCATCATGCAGTGAATAAATGAGGAAAAGGAGGGGAAAAATAAAATACTTCTCCCAAAAGAATATTTTCTTTGGAATGGATTTTTGCTCTCAGTGTAGATAATACAGCTAATATCTAGTAACTGATTGAAAATTTTGGCAGCTTGTTCAGGAACAAGAATATGGCACTAGAAAACAATGAATTGAAAGTTTGTCATTCTGAAACGCTTCTAGACTTTTATCTGATGCTTGTTCCATCAACTGCTATCTGTGTCCATTAGTACTCATGCAGCTCAACTGAGCAATGAAATAACATATTCACATTTAACCTGAAAAAATGAAGTAATTTAAAATTTACATAAAATTACGGAGTAAACTCTAAACAGGTCGCCCTGGAAATGTATAATTATGCTCAGCAGTCCTGTCAGCATGCATGAAAACAATTTTATTCCTAATCATCTTCTGCTTTTATTCACTCTGTAATGTATCATTAAAATTTCCAAGAAAAATGACTCTTAATAGGTGCTAATGCAATTGTGAATTGTGGTAGTTGTTACCTAAATTAACCTCTGTATCTTAGGCTTCTTGTTGCCCTATGCAAAAGGAGTGTGATAAAGATAATATAGAAACTGATATATGTATACATTATGCTGTTTGGGTTAGGCAGTATTTTGTTGCAATTTAATAGTCTACTGACACATTTCTATACTTATGTCCACTAGGAGAATTTGATATGTAACTTTAATTAATTGTTTATATTTAATTTTCCTCTAGTAAGTTGGGGTCTTTCTCTTTACGTCTAGGAATTTGAAGCTGAATAATATACATTGGTATGCAGTGTGTAATATCCTTCTATATAAAGGAATATGTACAGTCATCTATTTTTGTTCTTACTTGTATGTACCCTGTACATCTATGTATTGGTGTAAATTAAAGCTGTATATTTGTAGATAGGATTTTAAAGTGATTTACAAGACCAACCTAACTGCTAGAAATTTATCCTGAAAAAAATAAGGATCACTAAGCAGCTCACTTTTCTGATAAGTGAAATGCAACCATTCCTTAGGTGGAACAGAGTAATTGTTCACCATCATACTCTACTCTTGGAGACAAGGCAGTAAAATTACTACTGTATTTAATTGAAACTATAGTTTCAGGGTTTTAGAAAGACCTTTTGCAGAAGATAATTTTTCAGATTGAAATTTATCTGCCTTCCAATACAAACATCATCAGAAGATATGTGAAGATCAAAATACAGAATTGTTGATGTGATGTGAGGTGTTGGTTCTGGCTGAGCTGGAGTTCATTTTCCCACAGCAGCCCTCACAGTGCTTTGCACTGGTGTCTGGAAAGGTGTTGGTAACACAGCTGTGTTTTGGCTACTGCTGAGCAGCGCTGGCACAGCATCAGCCATGTCTCTCAACATTTTGCCCCATCAACAGGCTGGGGGTAGAAAAGGCCCTGGGAGGGGACACAGCTAGGCCAGCTGACCCAAACTGACCAAAGGGACACTCCACACCATGTGATGTCACTCAGATATAAAACTAAGGGAAGGAGGAGGAAGGGGGGCATTTGTTACTTACAGTGTTTGCCTTCTGGAGCAACCTGTACTCATCCTGGAGCCCTGCCCTCCCAGGAAGTGGCTGAACGCTGAACATCACTTGCTGATAGAAAGTAGAAAATAATTTTTTTTTCTCTTTGCTTATGCATGTGCAAACTTCTATTTTGCTTTAGCAAACTGCCTTATCTCAACCTATGAGTTGTTTTCCATCTGATCTTCTCTCCCTTGTCCAGCTTGGAAGGGTGAGCAATACAGCAGCTTGGTGGGTTCCTGGCATCCAGCCAAAGTCAACCCACCACAAGTGACCTCAGCCCAAATTCCATAGCTTGTTTCAGGTGGGAAGTCCTCCCGTCTTCACTGACATAGGTTGTCCTTTTCATTGCAGAGAACTCAGCTGCTGGCACTGATTCTCGTTCAATGAGATTGTGCTTATTTGATTATATCTTCCTCTAACTTACACTTTAGCCTTTTTTTTTTCCCAGGACTTCCTGGAAATCTGGCTTCCTCTTGGTCCATGTTCAGAAATGTTCTTCATGTTTTTCATTTAAGAACCAAGTACAAAATCTCTCTTCTTGCCAATACAGCCCTCCTTAGAAAAACAATCCATACTTTTTTTAATTGCTAGTTCCTCTCTTCCTACACTTGCTCGACCTTGTTACATGATTATCTACAACAGGCACAGAAGTTTTATTAAGGAAAGGATGATGAGTCAGTAGGTTTTGGGAAAAGGAAAAAAAGGAAGTGCAGTTTTTTTCTAATGTGACTTTTGTTCAGCTACTGATACTGAACACTTTCATCCTTTAATCTCATCTCTCTTGACTGTTGCAACCATGTCCATATCAATTGCAAAACTGTAACTCTTATATACATTATGAGCGATAACAAATCATATCATTTAACACACTAGAGGGGTATAAAGCACGTGGGATATCTTAATGCTGAGATTTTGTCAAACTAATGAGTTTTCTTTTTAATACAAATGTCGATGTTGATAGCATGATCAGAATAACACAGGTTGATTTGAAATGGACGTCTGGAAGGTCAGAGTTAACAAGAGAGTTAAGTGAATAGGCAATTTCTTGACTATCTCAAATGCCAGCAGCATTCAAGCAATCAAATATTTCTGCTTATTCTTGTGATCTGCTATATGAAGTCACACAGCTGAGATGGAGTTTAAGTGCAATATATTTATTTATACATTGCCTCCTCCTAGTGTGGTATATTTTCATAGAACTAAATATGTGTAGGGTTTTATGATGATTTACAAACCTGGTGAATTCTGTATTAGAGCCATAGTATTCCAATACTGTGTACTCATCTGGAACTCGTAGGAGAAGATTACTGTAGGGCCTGAAAATTGTTGATCATAGCTATGCATAGTAAATCAGCAATTTCTATTTCAAAGTATTCTGCTTGAACACAAATTCCTGTTCACAAAGTAAGGAGGTGAACTCTTTAATTTTCTTTCAATAATATTTGTAGCAGGAAAAACAAACTCTCAAAGCTCAGTGCTTTCCTAGAAGTTGAGCGACCAAAGTCCAAAACGTGTGGTGTAGCCTCACAGACACGAGCAGATGTGGAAGGGTTGAGAAAAGGAAAGTGGGATGGGATTATTCAGTCTTGAAAAGCCTGTTCTCAACTCATTCTTTCTTGAGATAATGTCTTGTGTAAATTCAATAGAACAGAAGAAATTCTTTTTTGGGCTAGAGAAGAGCAAGGGGCTGCAGTCCTTTAGAATTATATCTTTGGTAACTCCCAAGGTCTAGAGACTTGCAGAAATGAAGCAGAATGGGAGAGAGAATACTTGAATCTTACATACATATATGTGTGATTTTCCAACATTCCACGACAGTGTTGACTTTTACAAATTTATGAATCTTACTCATCTCACTGTTACCCACTTCCTACTTCATATAGCTTTGGATGGCTTCTGGAGTACCAAGAGTTAAAGTCCCATTAGAGAATTAGCAATGACTTCAAGTCTGACTGACTCTAGGTATGGGACCCTTTCTCTAAAATAAAGTATGGGCATGTGTAATCATTGCCATAAAAATCATAACCATAAAAGCCACAGTAGTTAACTAAACTAAAATAATAAATGGGGACGTGATGTTCTTTTGATCTTACTCAGAAAAATAGCAGGTTGTGCTTTCTAGCTTTGGACCTTTATAATTGTACATAAGGGTTTATATTTACTGTTGGGATCCCTTTCTCCCTGCCATGTAGCCCTGGGAGAGGGGCCCTGGGGGGGAGACATGAGGTTTCCCTAGCCCCTGGTCAACTTCATTCCCCATTGGTGTTTTGTGTTCCCCTGCGCAGGCAAGGACCCTCGGGTCCCGTGATTGTGACAGTTCCTTGGCAGAGCCCCGGCCATGCGGCTGGAGAAATAAACATCTCTGAAACATCTAGCAAGAATCAGTCCATATATATTTCTTTTCCATGGCCTCCTTGTTTGATACACACATGTTACAGTATCCGCACTGTAACAAAATGGTGGCTAATGCAGGCAGAACGATCCCTGATCCCTAAGGAAAGTGACTGATTTGTGAGTAAACTCTGGAAACTGGATTCCTCTTCTTGTTTTTGTTTTGCTATCCAATATCTAAACTATGGAGGAACAGTGGAAAGACTCTTGGCTCTCAGAGCCACATATTTATCTTAAACTTGATTCTTGAACAACGATTTGTAAATTTTAGCTTAATTCAAGCTCAAAAGGAACTGAAACACTTCCTGGCATGGTTATTTAAGAAATTCTTCTATGTTTCTTGGGATTTAATTATTACCAAAGACTTTTGGAATACCATTTGGACACGGTTAACTTTTGAGTCAAAATATATGCCGATGGAAGAATATTTTTGTGAATATTATTCAATTACCGAGACTGTTGAGCAATGTCAGCTGTGTCCTGACAAAGGGAAGCCTGGCTCAGGGACTGTGCGACCCAGGCCATGTGGACAGAGTGTTCTCTGAGCAGCAGCGAGGCGATTCCCGCACGCAGGCAGAGCAGCGTGAGCTGCAGTGTCAGCAGCAGAGCGAGGCATGGCAGGAGCGGCACGACCTAGCGGTGCCCGCCCAGCCCCACGCAGCGCATGGAGGAGCGAGCCCTGTGAACGCCCGACCGAGGAGTGGCACACAGGCGGCAGCTGGCGGTGGTGGCAGTGGAGCAGAGCCGTGCCCAGCTGAAACGCGCGCTGGAGCAGGGCGCGGGGGGGTTGTCACTCAGGGGCCCAGGCAAGACGTGGGCGCGGCACCAGGCAGCGGCAGCACAGCTGAGAGCAGAGGCAGCGGAGCACAGAGAGCTGAGCGGCGCGGCCTGGCCTGGCCCGCGTGGCCCCAAATGCGACCCCAGGAAGAGCGTGCAGGCACGAGCAGCCCCGACAATTCCAACACGGGAGCGAGCAAAAGCAAAAGAGAAAGCAAAACCACAGCGAGACAGAAAACAGCAGCCGCTCAGAAAAAGGAAAAGATCATCATAGCTAAGGTTTTAAGAATAGTAAAATTGTATAATGTTAAACAAAATTACGGTTTTATAATGAGATGTGACAACCAAGAAGACATATTCGTTCTTAGAACTGCTATTAAAAAGAATAACCCTGAAAAATACATCCCAAGCTTGGGAGATGGGGAAGTTGTACAATTTGATATAGTGTAAGGAAAGAAGGGTTTACAAGCAGCAAATGTTACTGGGCCTGGGGGTATTTCAGTCAAAGGCAGCCGTTATGCAAAAAATTATAAACAATATCCATCCCAGCAACTTCCCTGCCCACAACCTACTTTCCCCTTTTACCCTATGCCCAATATGAACCCTTTCCTAAGTTTATCCCATCCCCAGTTTATTCCTAATCCGTTTTTCACCCTATGGCTTCCCTATACAATTCCCTTTCCCTACAACTCCTCTCCAATGCCAAGGGGGGGATGAAAAGGGGGAGGGAAGAAATTAAACCCTCTCCTGCATCAGTTTCCCCACAAAGCATGCTCGGAGAGTCCTGTCTCCCTTCTGTCAGCCTTAAGATGTTGCAGAGAATCTGTTTGGACTTTTAAAGACTCAGGAGGGTGGTTTGTTTTGTTTTGAAACTGTCCTTGTTATCTCATGTTTATCCAGTTGTTTTCAATGTTAAGTTTTAAATCTCTTTTTATTAAAAATAAATGGGTGAAATGTTGGGGTCCCTTCCCCCCCTGCCGTGGGGTCCTGGGAGAGGGGCCCTGGAGGGGAGACATGAGGTTTCCCTGCCCCTGGTCAACTTCGTTCCCCATTGGTTGTTTTGTGTTCCCCTGCGCGGGCAAGGACCCTCGGGTCCCGTGATTGAGCAGTTCCTCAGCAGAGCCTCGGCCATATGGCTGGAGAAATAAACATCTCTGAAACATCTATCAAGAATCAGTCCATATATATTTCTTTTCCACGGCCTCCTTGTTTGATACGAATGTTACAGTATCTGCACTGTAACGAAAATTTATATTTTGTGAAGGAGATGCACAATCTTTTACACTTCTCACTGGGAAAAGCAGTGTGGGAGTTTTAAATGTATTTCATGTCTGACCGTTTGATGTAGTGATTCAAAATGGTTACAATGCGGGAGTTTGTTTTTCAAGGTTGTTCAATATGTTCCTGGCTCTGCAATTGGCTAGTGTGTGGTCTTGTTAAGTAATTTTTCTGTCTTTATACAGATTTTCTCTCTCATGAATTTCGTCAATCTCTTCTGATATTGTGAATGGATTAGAATAAAAAAAGTGTAGCTTTTATTTTCAAACATTCTTTTATTCCACGTGTGCAATAAGGTGAGCTGCACTGTGATAAACTCTTGGTCAGTCACTCCAGTTCTATCCTTATTCTTCTCCTTCTCTATAACCAGGGGAATGAAGATGTTTTAATGATCTTGCTGAATCTTTGGCACTATGTGGGATTTGTTGAAGATTCTCTCATTTTTCAAAGAGTAGTATTTCTTTTTCAGCCCAGTGTGACTCTTTAGATGAAAGAGCATAATGCAAAATGTCATTTATTGGTAACATTAATAATAAATAAAGTCAAGAGACAAAATTGGCCACAACCCTGAGATGCTCAGAAGGTTATTATAAAAATGGCAACATTTAGGTTTACATTCTTGAAAACTACTGACTAGTTTTGTTGCCTTTTTTTTTCCTTTTTATTTCCTATTCTATATATAAAAGAAGACAATAAGAGGTAATTACCCAGAAAAAAATATTAATGTTACCTAATCCAATATTTTACAATATTTTAAAATATTAATCAAGCCAGAAATTATATTCATTACAAAAAAAGTTTTAAGAAAGGCTTACAAAACACCTGAGTATCTCTAGAAAAACTGGATACTGCAACCCAGACTTAGCTCCTAAAAAGTGTCCATGACAATGGCAGTCAAAATAGATTGGGGTTTACTGTTTTGGACTGAGCTGGTCATACTGATATAGAGGAAATATGTGGGACAAAGAAAGGAAAATTTGTCTGCTGAGCTAACTTATCATACATTCAGACAAGCTGTTCCCTGGACATCACTTATGGAAAGACATGTATCTTTTCCAGGTTTTTCAACTAACCACAATAAAGTTGAGCAAACTGAAGGTCAGGAAATTGTTTACAAACAAGTCACTGGAATTAGCTGCCAAACATATAGTAAAACATCATATTTGACTAAGAAAGAATATTTCTCCATTATTTTGAAGGAAGAGTAAAGAGAAAATTACTCAGCAAACTTGACCTGAGCAGCAGATACAGTGCAAATTGTGCAGATAGAGTAATGGTAATGGTGGGAAAGTAATGGTGGGAAAGAAGCTAAGTGAATACTGCATAACATTCATTTACAAACCTTGGTTTCACTGCAGTAGTAAGTCTGCTATGAATAGCAGTGAAGGTAACATCAGTTTATTACCTGAGCTTGAGAAGAACCTTAATTTCTTTGGGGTCAGTCTCACTGAATCTTCCTATGTACAGAAGAAATAAAAACTTGAAGGATATTTTTAAAACACTTGGTATGACAAGCAGTTTCTTCCTGAAATTCTTTTCTTTATGTAATATAATGCATATATTTTGCATTTTCATGTTATAGCACAGTTCATGGATTGAATGAGATCACTGTGTCACAAACAGTGTGTAAAAACAGGTTTTTAATTTCTGTAAAATTTGATGATTGTTTATCAAATTATAAGATAGCCAGGACTGGATTAAATTTTGAATAATTTTCTCAGAAGCCAACATAAAAATATCTGCAGTAGGAAAACTCTGCACAGCTTGTAATGGGTCAGGGGATGCTTACTGCAACTTCACACTTTGCCAGCCAGTCTATTTACTCGCTTCTTCAGGCCTTTACCTTAGCCCCTGACTGATGCATTGCTATCTAAGGCCTTTACAGCACCTGGCCATAGGAAGCCTAATTACTGTGCCTAACTATGGTCAAAATAAAGTAAGTTATACTTTGAAAATCTGCCTGCTTCATTTGAAGTAGTAAATCAGTTTCCTGGTATAGTTACTCTGCTGGGATAATACTAAGATATATTTTAAAAAAAGAAAAACCCCCACAATTTTTATCAAAATTATTGCGTACAAACTCTCTGTATTTCAAAGATCAAATTTTCATGCCCAAATCAAGTAAAAGAGGTCCAAGTTGTAGCTGCTTTAGGCAGTGTATTTGTGAACATGAACAGAAGTGTGTATTTATGATAAAAGTTCGGGCTTTTGTCCAAGTTTTGTAATTGCAATTGGGAATATACCTAAAGTATAGGTATTTTCAAAACAGGAACATCTGAGCCAAAACAACACACTGGACTGAGTGACTGAAATCTCAAAACAGATTGTGAATTTAGCTTCAGAGTACCTATTCTTTTGAACAGGAATGCAGAAACCACAGTATTGAACTTGAGCAAAGTTTGGTGATTACTGAATCGTAAAAAAATGGAGGAAGGGGAAAAATAGAAGTGAGGAAAAGAATTCAGTTATCTTTTAACAGAAGCTGGAACTTAGTCTTTGGAGCTCTGCTCACGTTGCTTCTACTTGTTTGGCTTTTTTTTTGGTGTCTGACTCAGACAAATAAGAATAATACTGGGATTTCTTTCATTTCTACTATCAAATGCTTTGGTTTTGTGGCTATCTATATTTATAGATTAACAATGACAGAAAGGATATAACACAGTAACTGCTGGATTGTAAAGATGCTTTTCTTTTTCTCATGCATTAAAATCTTTGGAAGGAACAACTTATCAGAAGAGTAAAGTGGGGATTGTAAAACGAATTTGCCTTTTATTCAATTTATCAAAAATGCTTTTGAACTATTTTTTAAATATAAGACATTTTCCTTCTACATTCAATACGTATCTTAGTGTAACATCTCAGGTTCCCAAGCCTCCCTTTTGCTCTCTCTTTTTCCCCCACTTCAGATTTTTCTATTTCCCGAGGACAATATGTAAGGTATTCAAATCTCCATACTTTGTTTAGATGATGATTGTAATGAAAAGTGAAGGAAGCTACTGGCACAACATGAACACGTTCCCATGACAGGGACTATAAATGAGGATTGTAAAATTGACACCTTCTTAAGCTGTTTTCCACAATGAAAAAATTCTTAAAAACTGATTCCTGGGGGCATCCTGCTGGCACAAAGTGTACAAATAATGTTTGTATTCCAGTTCAGAAAAAGAAAAATGAAAATATTTCATTGAAAGCTGACAGCTTTAAGGAACTTTAAAGGTTAGCCTTGGTGTTAATTAGCATATCTGTTCATGTCTCTATCAGTCTATTGAATTACTTAGCTGAACAGGCACACAAAAGCAAAACTAAGGAAAATGTAGAGAAAGCCTGTATTAATAATTCATAAATACTAGAGGCTTCTGACTGACTTTTTTTTTTCAGGGTGTTGGAAATCTGCTGGAAACTGAATTCTGCTGGCTCCGAAGTTACTTCAGAAGCTCAGAGAGCAAACCTGCCCAAGAATGTTAATGTTTCTGTAAGTGGTTAGCGACCAAAACATATTGTGGATTTTCATCCCCTGAAGCATTTGTTCATGTTACTTTGGATTAGAATAAGGTAGGGCTTTTCATGAGATGTTTAACTGACAGTTTTTATATTTGAATTTCACAAGCCTCTCTAGACCATAAAGTACTCCAAATTCAGCCATAATCCTCTGCTACAAAGTAAATCAGAATTTTTGAACAGATTCCAGATGCCAATTATGGTAATAATGAGGATATACAACCTCCTTCTCTGCCTCAGCTGGATCAGTAGCAATGCTGCTTTTGACAGCCTAACCTATCTTAAAACTTTTTGAAAGGAAGAAGGGGGAATAAATTAAAATTTTGATTATTAAATCTTTCAATTGAAGTCTGAAGTTGTTAACATTTTTCAGAATTAACAATTTTTCTGGAAACCAGTTGCAGTGAATGTTGCAGATGTTGTCTGACATTGAATTGATTTTAGTCAGTATTTATGAAGAATTGAAATTCAAGTTTTAAGCAATTAAGATAGTTTAATGAAAAACACCAGCAGTGAGCTGATAATAGTAGGAGAAGATGTATTTCAATACCAACCCCTCCAGTCACAGAGAATTAAAAAGAGGCTGGTGGCAAATGACAGAATAGAGGCTTCTCTTTGTCAAAGCTTGATTCTGACTATTTCAGTTCAGATATAATCCCAGGTGCAATCCACTCAGCCATGCTGGAAACATGCTTATTTCCAGGTACAAGAATTTTTCTTTTTTTTTTTTTTTTTTACTGTTTGTGAGAAGACTGCACAGGAAAGAACAGTCTTTCAGCGCCAGCAAGGCAGCACAAAGTTCTCTTGTACCAATCACCATCTTGCCATACTGACAACTAATAGGATTTTTATTAGGGATGAACTGAAGGTTCTACCCAGAATCTGTGCCTCAACTTTACTGTGCTGTGCAGCAGAGCATCACTGGCGCAGGTTCATTGACAGCATGGAACTTGTGAATGACATACTTGCCCTCAGGCAAAAGTTTACTGAATGACATCTCTTTAACTGATGCAGTATTACAGCCTTTGCTATACTGTTTATCTTCATAATGAAGTTAGTAAACCAGCCTTTGGGTGTTTGAAGAATCTGCATGACATAAAACTAGTGAGATGAGAAATATAATACCACTTCCTGTGGGACACACGGGAATGCTGTAGTTGGGGCTACAGGGAAAAATTTAAAACTTATTTAACATTGCTTTCAAATAACTGCTAATATGAGCTTTGTAAGTCATGCTGATTCCCAAATATTTACAGCTGTGCAATCTGATTCCAAAAAATTAGCTCATGCATGCATATCTTAGGTTAAAATAGATGCAGTTAGGGCTACACAGAAGAGAAATTAACTACTAAAAGTAGTAGAAAGGAAAAATAACACAAACAACATTGTTGACCCTAATCTACTCATGATGGTAGAAGTTCTTATCATTCTATGAGGGCATAAACAGTCACACAATTGCAAACAACAAAGTTCATGTCCTATGACTTCTTCATCTATCTACCTTAGGAGGTTTGTTCCTTTACACTATTAAATGAGTATGTGTGTCTCTTATCTACTGAGGCTGCAAAGTGTAGCAATGGGGAACAAATCCACACAGATCTCCTTGTAGCTCTGAAGAATATAGTTTGTTGTAACAAAACAAGTCTTTTTTACACTCTTAACTCCCCTGAACTTAACAGAACTAACCGAACCCTAGCAAAACTTACCTGAAACCTAACCAAAACAGGCACTCATTGGCTGCCTGCCACTGCGGTGTTGCTGTTCGCGTGTCCCTTTATCAGCTCTCTGTTCATGTAGTGTCATGCGTCTCCTCAACCTATCACTGCCTCACGCACAAGGCGACTCAACCGACTCTCCAACCCGCAGAGAGGCCTTCCCAGAGTGCTTTTAGGTGAATAGAATTTAACAAATTTAGCAAACTTAACAAAGGTATTCTTATTTCCCACAGCAAAGTAAAATCATCTACCTTAAATCATCACTATTTTTTATAATAGAATCTCAAACAATTTACAATACCTCTGCTAAGGGATAGTAAATTCTTGAAAACGTTCTTACTTGATTGCTTGTATTATATGAGCACATCCTTATTTTGTTGAGTGCAGTGGCACTCTCTCATCCCACTTTACCTCAGATTTACCTATTATATACTACCCTTCACCACGTTTATAAGTAAATTTTAAGGTTTTTTAATGGTGCTTGCAACAAGTAAAGAACACCCCTGAACCTGAAAGACAGTTAAAAGTTTCGCTATACCTCATGCTAGACTAGATTGTAATGTCCTAAATGCATATGCTCTAGTTCATTTAGTGCAATTAGTTAGAAGAGGAATTACTGAAATGATGAGCTCTGCTTTGTACATTATAAGGAATGTTTTAATTTCACCGTCCATGAAAATAACTCTGAAGCAAAAAAGGTCAGTACAGCTTATCACATGGTGCTAAAAAAAGACTTTTTCAGAGAAGAAGAAAATATTTCAGCTGCTTCCTCACATTGTGTAAGATACATTTATAAGCATGTATTCTTTTTTTGTTTAGAAAAGACTGACTAGGTCAATTGTTAACTATAAGCATTATATTTTACAGCATTACAGGTATTTTTTCTCTATCAGAAGAGAACTGAAAAGTCCTCAAAGACACATTTTTTGCACATTGATTTCTTAACTGATTGCCTCACTCAAAAGGAAAACCTGGTTAAAATTGAACTGTTCAAAAAAACCAGGCACAACATTGTCACTAAATGCACAGCAGCCAGAGGTGGTTTTCAGCAAAAGGACAGCCTGACAGCACACACATTTTTTTTCTAATGGCAGTGATGGCTCTGTATATCTCTGTACCTATGTGAAAGAATATGATGTAGTCCTCTTACATATCATGAGCATTTCTGAATGGCAGAACTATACAATTCAAATGTATTTGCTGTCCAATTTTTTTTGCAAGGAAGATAACTTTTATTATTTCCTTGGTTTTTTTGAAAGGCCTGTTTATTGATCTGTTGCTAGTTCCAACTTGACCACTGTGGTAATAGTGCAGCAGGTCCATCACATTTCTGTAGTTGCATTGCCCATACATTATACTATCATGATGTTTAAAACAAAGCACCGGGGTACATTTCTGTGAGGGAAGCATTGAGAATGGAGGGGAACAGTGTCACAGTGAAAGGCTATTTCTCAAAAAAAGGAGAGCTTGGAGAAACTGTTCTCTATGGAAAGTACCGCAGTGCAACGGCACTAAGAGGTGGTTGGGACAGGAGGAAGGAGTGGCACGGAGTGTGCCATGTTTGTAAGCTGTGCCAGAGGGCTTTGTCTCTACTCCCTATTTTGAGTTTGTGCTACTAAGAAGAATTTCTGTTGCTGAAATCTGCACTGGGCTGGATTGTATTTTTAGAAATCTTTCTGAAACAGTGTTTTTGAGGCTATGTAACATACAAGTCTTAACTGAGAGGGACAAGGCAATCCAAAGAAGCCTTCACTTTCTTTTTAACTTTCTGTGAGAAATCCCTTCCATGAAAAAAAGGGAAAAAATAAATCATCATTTCCTACTCCACTGTAGTTTAGAATGAACTAGTTTATTCTCTGGCCTTCAGCAGATGGAAGGAGTTCCTACAGAAGGACTCATATTGAGAACTAGCTGAAATTCCTAGCAGCTTCTCAGCTGCCACTGACATTAACAAAATGCGTGGTTAATTTCTTATTCACTGCCTTGAAAAAAAACCCCTCAGTGTGAATAGGGTCATCAAAGTTTCATATGGAATTTTCAGCAGTAAAAATACCTATAGTTGTCACATACACTAAACCTCAGTCATTTTATCACCATTTATTCTTCCAAAGAAGGGAGCTAGGATATCAAGAGTTTTCTACTTGATTTATATTTCAGACCACAAGCCTCTCTTGGCTGATGCTGCAGTCTTATCCTAGTGCTGTACCTAAACACACTCTAAAACATGTCCATAGGCTTTCTCCCCCCTTTTAAAGAGACATATCTTACAAGCTGGGGTTTGTCCAAGGCCCTATCCACTGCCTGCTGTAATTTTAATGCTCACAAGCATTTTATTGGCCCACGCTAAACTCCTTCCCAGCCAAGGAAAGATTGATTGTTCATTCTGAAGTAAGTATCTTTTATGACTTCTTTTCTCAAAGAGACTCACTCCTTTTTATTTCATTCTTTAGCTATGTTGGATTTTCAATTAACTCTAGTTATTCTCGAGAGTACTGGCTGGCTATGCTGAACCGGAAGACAAGGGCTGTTGCTAGCACATCACCAAGGCAAAGCTAGTCCTTGGCACTGCTTTGGTTGTGTCAGAGTTGGATCAGCAAGAGATTGTGTCCTGTGGAGCACAACCCTAGCATTTTTAGACTTCTGCAGATGAACAGCTTTTCCTTTGAGCATTCTCAGTTAGGTATTGTCTTTGGAAAATTTAGTTTCCATCTTAATTGGCATAGAGATAGTAGACTGTAGCAGGTGGAATATTAGGGTATAGCATCATTTAACTTCAGGAAGCAATAAAAAACTGGTGATGACAAAGTTATTCCATCTTTTGGAGAATATTTCCATCCCTATTTCCTTCAGAAGTGTATATATGAGCATGTTAACTTAGTTGGTAAAAAAATATTACTTAAAAAAATCTTGTAAAAATGGTTTTAATCTTCTTGGTTTATGTGGGCATATTCTTCAGCATAAAAATATTTGTTAATTTTGATTAAGGACCATATTTAAAAAAAAAAATTCTTTGCCATTTAATGAGCTTTGTTGTAAATTTAAATTCTCTGCTTACGTGATAAGTATTTTTAAGGACTCCCTATTTCAGGGAAAACCCCCAGGTTTTTATTCTCTTTTTAAATTTTTTTTGATGTTGTCAGCATCTACAATCAAGGCTACTTATGAAAATATTTCTATGGGATGTAGAAAGACACTTTTGGAAGCCCCATGTAGGATGCTGCATTCGATCCATAAAGGTGAGACCGCACAACTATTTTCTTTAAAGTTTAATTGTGGAGCCTGCTTTTGGTAGTAGATATACCTCCTGAAGAGGTATTTGAAACTAAATTCTACTCATGTCCAGTTATATCACTGAGACTGAGTTATTTACTTTATATATTGTCTGAAGAATGTATCATTAATGGTAACAAACTACTCACCTACCTCAACTATTTATTGTATTTATTAACATGACACCCAAGCAAGAGCCAAGAAAGAAGTTGCCTTATACCAAACACAGACACAGACAGAGAACAGCAGGTAGTTTGTGTTTAACTGTGGATATTTGATGAATGGAATGAAAGCCTGATGGATATTTTTGGCCATGTGAAACTGTTGTGAGAAATAAGAAAATTATTTCTATAACTTCTTCAATAAGTGCTTTTAATCCCTGTTTTGGATCTTATTTTCTTACTGTATCTTACTTACATTTATGCCTTTTCCCCCAGTTGCTGTTTTTTGTATTTTATAGTTGTTTTTCTTATAAAACACATGGTATGCAATAGGAATAAAAATGGTACGTATGAAGTACAGTATAATCTAGATAGGTTAGTGCTGGCAAACAACTTGTCACATTTTGGAATTACTGTCCTTACTTTCTTTAAGCATTGTAGTTATTAGTTTGATCTGGGGTAAGAAAAAGCTTGACTATGAATGCCAGGAGTGCTTTAACTTTGTTAGATTTATAGCTGAGTTCCCCCCCTCCCTCCCTCCACACTTTCTGCCAAGGGAAAAAAAAAGAATAAGAGTTGTTTTTCTAAGCTTGCATTATCCCATAGCAGAAAAATTTCAATTGGCTTGATTACTCCAGAGGACTGGCTATTATTAGAGTGGAAAGGAATCAAAAGAAATTTTAAAAAATTATTTTAATGTCATGGATGTGATGTCCAATGCAATTACCACGGCTTTGTCTACTGCCAGGCTCAGTCACAGTCTTGCTGTGATTAAGGAGAAGGGCTGAGGGAAGTGTGGTCTGTGAGGACCTGCCACAAGTTTTCCTCCTTTAAGAAGCATCTTGGGAGGGTGGTACAAGTGGAGATCCTGAAGGAAGGTTTCCTGTGTGTTCACAAATGGGTAATCAAGCTGCCAGATATGGGTACCACTGTATGCGCTGCCTCTGGGGTCCCAGCAAACAGGCTTAACAGACAC
Organism: Corvus hawaiiensis; assembly: GCF_020740725.1. Lineage (NCBI taxonomy): Eukaryota > Metazoa > Chordata > Aves > Passeriformes > Corvidae > Corvus > Corvus hawaiiensis. The sequence goes on along the minus strand of NC_063255.1, from coordinate 41,603,820 downwards.
TCCTGAAGAGGCAAGAAACACAGTGTCGCTGAGGATATTTTTCATGCCAAATTTCATGTTCCCTGTTGTGAAGTCTCAACAAAAATTCTCTTTCTGGATTAAGCTATCCTGGATCAATGCAGGCCTCTTCTCTTCACCTTTTTTTTTTTTTTTTTCCTGGGAGTCATCCATTTTAGTGCTATCTTTAGTTACCACTTTTAAGGAGCATCTGAGCACACACGGCAAGGCATCCTAGTACTCTGAAGTAAATTCTTAGACTGTGCTTAGAACAGGCAGTTACCTGGTGCTGCCAAAATGTTGGTGCTGATGAAAAATGAGCAAGAATGTGAGTTCTTTGCCAGGAGCACTCAGCTTACTCTAAGATCAGAGCTGTAATTAAATGGGCTCTTCAAAAATAGTATTTTGGCCGCCAACAATTTAGTAAAGAAATTACTTTTCCTACAAGTCCTCCTTATGTTTGATGAAGCCTTTCATCTTACTTCTGAAACTACGGGTCCCGAGCAGAAAATATAGCTCCTAAGCATTTCCCTTGTTTAAATTACCCAGCACTGTGCTTCCTTTCTCCCTCCTTCTATGACTCAGATGTTGTTTCTTAAGTATCACGGAGGAACTTTCTAACTTATTTTACATATGAAGTTGTTTTGTTCCCTGCATTATGAAGTTTGATGGGCAGGAGTATGTGGGTGTTTTGCTCATATGCCTTGGGTCTAATTTACTTTTTAGTTGTGAAACCTTTCTTTTAACAAATACGAGTGATCAAATGGACTTAAGCAACAGCTTTATGGTACAAGTAATATTAGGAAATAGTCACTAATATATGGAATTGGTAATGAAGTGGAATGTATGAATTCTTGATAACCATTAGTGCAAAAACCCATTCCTTTTATAGCAGATCCCCTATTCTGAGATGACAGCTTTTTTCTCTCTTGTGAATATGAAGTGCCAGATTATGAATTCAATAGCTGCCTCTTTTTCAGGGCATTGCTTATGAATCTGCCCTGCTCTGTCACTGCACATTATTAGCATTAAACACACTTACAACACTATAAATTTACAAGATTCATGCCCTATCTGAAAAGCTTATGGTCTAAATGAGATAGGAGAAATTCACAGCAAAACACAGGACAACAGTTCAGGAAAGGCAGTGTGTAAGGATTATTATTCATGGTTTAAATTAGGGAGGAAGAACTGCACAAAGAGTTGCATGTTAGGAGAAATCTGAAAAAGAAGACAGAGGGCACTTGGTAGCTAGGAAAAGGAAAATTGCTCTAGACACAGGACTGGAAGGATTCTAAGATAGCACATCAAAAGCTTTCATTAGTGAATTAATAGCCACGTTCGTCTCCCTGCTGATAATCCTCACTTTGTAAGATGTGCCTCTGCACACTGCTGTCAGCATAGTCTGCTTGTTTTTTAACATCTGGTTTGAAAGACTGCAGGGGTAGGCACCATTTTATTCTACAAATTACTGACACCTGTAGGTCATACTACTTAGGATGGCATTAATGGGCATTTTACATTTTGAAAATCAAGCCTTGAATAGATACCATATCATGTTTCAAATGCCACAATTTTTTGTTTGTTTAACAGGTTTGATAAAAGGGTGTATCCTTCATGTTTAGAATGAGCAGTCAGCTACCAAAACAATGTAAGCTACAGATTTAGTTACATTTTTGTCAGTGACTCCTTACTCCTGTTTTTTTGTTTTGTTTTGAGGGTTTTTTTTGTTTGGTTTTGGTTTTGGGTTTTTTGTTTGTTTTTGGTTTTTGTTGGTTTTTTTTGTTTTGTTTTGATTTTTTTTATTGTTTGTTTTGAGGGTTTATTTTCTGTTTGTGATTTGGTTTTATTTTTGGAAGGGTAGTATTTTTTCTTGAGGTCTGTACCTTATGAATCTGGCTGGTATGGTAAACTGAGTAGATCCATGAGTAACTTTGCAGTACTAGTACATGAAAATTTACAATGTGAGTTATTAAAGAGTAAGACAACACCACTGGTTCATGATGTCTTGAAATTGTCAGCCATTGGGCACTGGGGAATTACTGTGATGAAATATATCTGCTCCATTCTTATACTTCTCCTTGAGCTTCCAGTACTGGTTGCTGTCAGAGACATGTTACTAGGGTAGAAGGAGGTTTGATCTGATCTCATGGTTGCTCTTATGAGTATTTCTTTCCCTGTGAGTTTAGGGAGAATGGGTTTGTTCTTCTAGGGAGAAGAGTAGAGAGAAAAAGCTGGGAAAATTCTAGGAGATGCCAGCATTCAGGTGGCTCTGTTTATGTGCTCAGTCAAAGGTGGGTGGTTTTGTATCATGAAGGAAAGAGGCAGACATCCTTGTATTCTACCTGTAAAATGTGTATGTTCTGCCTGTTGGACAAAAGAAAAAGTTAGAAATACACAACTGTTCTATGAAGACAACCCTCCATAACTGCACTAGCAGGGAAGAATTGACATTTAAATGAAAAAGGTCTTAAGGATTAAATACAAGTAGCATCTTGGGAACTCATAAGAGGTTTAGGTGGGAAGATGAAACTAAGAATGTGATTGAGAATCAGTTTCCTGCTGTCCTCCTACCATTTGTATTACTGAGGTATATAATTTATTATGCGCTAAAAAAAGTAGGCCCACAATACTCAGTAAAATGTATCTTGAGGTTATCATGCTGTCTTCAAAGTGGACATCTTTGTGACTCTTGCACTAACAGCAAGGAAGCTGGGGCTGTGTGTCCTATGACCAGTCCTCCAGCTGTTTTTGACCTGTCAGCTGTGGAGCTGAAGATTTTATTTCCTTTTACTAAGTGGCACTGCTAAGTCACTCTGTTCCTTGTATGCAGCAAGTCAGTTGCAAACACCAAAAAGGAAACCCCCGTTTCTGAGAATCAGCAGTTTGGCCTTCTACCTTCCCCCATGTGCAATATTTTCCCAAAGGACTCTGCTGCTATTTCACTGGTGTTTTTAGGAATAGCTATAGCTCTCCTCTACTTCCTGGAGACCTGCAAATTGCCTACCCAGCCTCAGAGGGTTGCTATTACATCACTAGGGTCTTTGCTGGTCATTTTACTGCTCCCACACTGGAGCATCTCTTTTTTTAATAGTAAGAACCTTCAGTCTTTCAAAGCAAGAGAAATTCTCAAAGCATTAGATTTCTGTGAGAGGTACATGGGTGGATTATTTAGTTCCCTCTAATTTCTTAAGAAAACCTTCAACCCTGGGGCTTGAAGAGAATCTATAATTGCAGTAACCCTCATACATTGATCTTAGAATTTGAAAGTCATAATTATGTGTATTCTTTTTAAAAGTTAGTGGAACAGAAGTCTGTCCTTGTAAAGACCATCACTGGTTGATTTGGAGTGGACTCCCTATCCCCACCTCCACGGAATCGCAGAACCACAGGATGGTTGAGGTAGGTTGTAAGGGACCTCTGGGTATTCAACCAGTTCAACCTCCCTGCTAAAGCAGGGGAAGCTTAAGCAGCTTGCCCAGGATAATGTCTGTATGGGATAGAGACTTCACAACCTCTCTGTGCAATCTGCAGTCACCTTAACAGAGAAAAATGTTTCCTGATGTTCGGAAACGACCTCCTGTGCACATTGCCTCTTGTTCTGCCACTGTGCTCTTTCACAGGAAAGAGCCTGGCTCTGTCTCCTTTACATGCTCTGTTCAGATATTTATGCATATTGATAATTCCCAATGAATCTTCCCCAGGCTGAGCAGTCCCAGCTCTCAGTCCTGCATGTGCTCTGCCTGCAGCTTTATTTTTATATGTACCAAAGCTTACTAATATTTTTAGCAAGACAACTTATTTACCAAAAACCACAGATGCAACTGCACAGAAAATATGTTCACAAAAGTATATTAATCAACATAAATAGATTTAATTGCCTTGACTTTCTTTTGAAAAGGTCAGAAAATCTCACTTTGGCATTTATGGAATAAAACATTTCACAGGTTTTCAAATAGAATTTGAGAAGAAATTAACTGTGAATATGAAATTTAAAAAAGGAAACCGATATGAGATGTTTCTTTTTGAGTTGATTAAAGAATCAAGTTTCATCTGAAGAATATTTTTTCACATTTTCATTTGACCTCCATTAAAATTGATAATTTTAATTAATTTCCTTTTATAAAAAATACAGTCATTCATGAATTTTATATACAGCATCATTATGCACTATGCTTATTACTGCATTTCCAGAACATGTGACTTTGTTAATCTTTTATACTTCCACCTTGTCAATAATGTAATTGTTTTCTTCATGCAATTGTTTTCTTCTTTTTGTTCCCTATTTGCCACTGACTGAAGTTGTTCCCTATCTTTCTTTGATGACCTTAATGATCTTTTCCTGTTTTTAGTATTTTGCAGCATAAAGTGTATTAATAAGATTAGAAATTTTTCTATCATAATCCTAGTGGCCCTGAGAGATGCTCTTTTGTTTAATTCCTCCCCATGTTCCAGTTCCCCCTTTCTCCTTGGATATGGAAGGAAACACTACCTACTCCATTTTTTTTTTCACTGGGTAATGAAAACACGATTAACTTGCTATTTAGATAACCTATCCATGTCCATACTGCCAGAGACTGAAATATTATATTTTATGACTTAAACATTTTCTTAAAGCACTTTTAAAACTGTATTACAAAAGCTGCAGAGAACACTACCACACCCTGAATGGGGCCCCGGCTGAGGCCTGACACTGCTCGCTGATGAAGATAAGATAAAGTAACAACTCAGGGCTGGGGACATTCACTGAGCACAGGCTTAACACCTCCAAGATGAGGACCACAGCCCCAGGGCTATCAGCTGCCAGGCTCGAACAGACCCCCACACCAAGGGGGGGAGGGAGGAGAGGCTTTGGGTATCTTGGAAAAGCCTCTGGTCAGAGGCGCAGTGACTGCCCATCCTCCAACTGTGCAGAGGAGCCCAGCTGAGGGGTCCTCACTGGGGGCGGGGGGGAGCTTATCCACAGCAGGAGGGGGTGACATGGCCCATCACAGGGGCCCCCCTCAAAAGGGTCCCCAGACTGAGCACCAGAGCCCCAGAGATGATGCAACAGACCCTCAGTGTTGCAAGGCACAGTGTCAAGCCGGCCTCTGCAAGGGAGGCACGTGGGCGTTGGCACCTGGCCCAGAGTGTATATGAATCCACGGAATTCTGCACTCTTTGGCGTGTGGCGGCGTGTGGTGGCGTGTGGCAGTGTGACATGGCGTGTGGCAGCGTGTAGCGGTGTGGCCACGGCGGCGACAGGGGACCCTCAGCACCAGCAGAGCGGATGGAGGGGAGCAACGAGATGTCACTGAGACCCTCGGATGGGTGATCTGCTTCCATCTAACCCCTGTCACCTCTCCCTGTTCCCCCATCCCCCCACGCACACTTCTTTTTCTTTCTCTCTTTGTTTTCTCTTCCCTTCTCTTTGTCTCTTTTACTGTTAAATAAAATACATCCATTTTTTTCTCAACAACATCTAACCTCATTTGGTTTTAATCTCATTTCTGGGAATATTTTGAACCTTCTAAGTTCTTTCCGGTTTATGCTCAGAGACTTAGCTTGCTTTGCTCTCCTGGGTCTAAACTGCATTGCAACAGATACTGGATAAGTCCAGCTCTAAAATATTGTTTTCTTATATTTTTATCAGTCAGATTTACCTTTTTGCCTAAAGAATTTTATCAATGCTAACTATAGTAATTCTGATAGATTTATTTGGACTACCGACAGTTACCTATGTATTTTTGTTCATTATATTTAACAGAAAAGGTCAGTCTTTATTGATATTTCTGCTACTGGTAGATAAGACTGTAAAAGTCTTCTAGGGCCTCATCAGTCACAAATCAACAGTTTTTTGAAACTGACTCATGGCCTGTTGCATCCTACAGAGGCACTTAGATTACTGCTGCCAGCAACAGTAATTACTCTGTATGTGTGTATATATATATATATATATATATATATATATATATATGTATGTATATAGATACAGATATATATGTATAGCTATATAATACATATAGCAAATATTTAATCGATTTATGAAACAGATACACTCACTTGAGAGCTAAATTTTTTGTACAAATTCTATTAGTATCCTCTCTTATTGCAGGATTAGTAACAAAAATTTTGCAATTTAATTAAACAGTAATGTAATTTCCTGATCAATTTGCCTTTATATTTACAGTATTCAGACATTTACAGGTTGCAAATCATCCTCTTACCTAGCTGTAGCTAGATATGGTAGGCAGCTAAAAATTCACTTAAAATGTGGTAGCTGACTTCTGTGCTCTTTCACAAAATACCCCCTGCAGTTTCAGGGTTATGCAATAGATGTAGTACTATGCTGGTTTTCCTTCTAGTTTTCTGCTTTTTATGCCTGTGCTTGATTCTGTCTAAACATAACTGACTCTCACTAAGCAAAAGGTACTGTTGTATGCTCTGGTTAAATCCAACCTTATTCAACATCTGATGTTTTGAGACACACATCTTAAGCATAATTGAGAGAAAAACAGATCTTCTCAATTGTTGAACTTACTTCAGAGTGATTCAATTAAGTCCCTTCTTTATGATGACTTTTTTCTGCTGCACTTTTTTGCCTTTGCTGCAGATACTACTGAGTATTTTGTCTTAAAAACACTAACATTCTTTAAATTCAGATCCAGAGGACACCTGAACAGATTTTATTAAATATTTAAATTTCAGAGGGTGGATAAGAGTCTATTTCCAGCAAATTGTTTTCAAAACATTTTACTTTTTATTTAGTAGAAGATGTTGTTGACATTGATTAAATTCTAAGTTTAATAACATCTTTATTTATAGCAGGGAATAGAGGAAGGATAGGATGAGGGACTTGTGACATTGATAAAAGCTGTAGCTTAGCTCATTGATTTAAAAATATATTCTTAAAGCAATACCTTTAAAATTAAATGCTTTCATTTAATTTCAGTGACTGAACAGATTTCACATTTGTGAACACTGAATGATGCATACTAAGCACCACTTTGAAAAGTCAGTTGTTGTCTTAAGTCTAAGTAACACAACAAGAAAAGAGAAGCACACCATGACACAAAATGTTCTCAGATAAATTGTTGGATGTGTGTATCAAGGAAACAGTGAACTCAAGTCTTTCCTGTTAAGTTAGCACTATGATTGCACAGTTCCATTTATGAATCATTTTCTTTGCATCATTTTGTCTATTTTCTAGATGACAAAGACAGTAAAAGAAAACATGTACGGTTTAAAACCTGCTTCCTCCCTAGTCTTTGCCCTGTGAATTAGGTTAGCTGACATCAGGTTTGGATTTAGTTTGTTGAAGAAGATGCATTCTGCACCCCAAAATATCTGTCATCAGTTAGCAAACATAGTTTGCGCTTGACTTTCAGGAAGCGTTTCTTGTGAGAGGGCTGTCACATCTTTTGTTACATGGCTTGGAAAAGTGTTTATACTCCTCTATGGCTTTAAAAAGAATCAAGTTCATTTAAATAATTGTACAGTCATTTAGTTAATGTGTTCTTTTTTAAACTTGCCTAACGATGGTGAATGTAGTTTTGATGGCAAAAGAACCCCTTTTATGTAACAGCATTTTTCTTCTCCCTCCTCCACCCCCACCTCACAAAATAAATGCAACACAATTATTGTACTGCTGAGAAATTAGCTCATTTGCAAATGCCACTTCGGAACACAAGAAGAAAGGCATTTATTGAAGCACTAATAAAGGCACCATGTTAGAATAATTTTATGCTGACGGGCCTACAATCGCTCAATATTTTAAGAGCTGTCATCACACCAGCATGAGCTGCATGCAAAAGTACAAATTTATGCTGTGACATCATGGCACTAAAAGTATAACTGGAATAAAATTACAATGCTTCACTCTAGCATTCAGCAGCAAGACAGAGCATTTCAGATGCCCACTCTGGGCTGATCCTTTGCTATGCATCACTGTGCCTTGTATTCTGTTAACACATGAAGTATTATGACACAGATTTCTGAAGAGTTCAATGTGTCCTTCAGGTATTTCCAGAGCGAGCTTTCAGTGGGTACTCAATGACCTGTGTTGTTAATGCACAGTACACTGCACAGCAGCAGAAAGCTGGAAGAATATTAAATCAGCAAAAGCCACCATTTTAACTCTTTAGATATGGATAATTAAGCAAGCAGTCACTACACAATGTCTGAGGACCTAATACTATCATTTTTTAGTGAGTTAATAAATTCCAGTCATGGCCAGTGGTTAAATGCTAAGCCTTAACAAATGAGCGCATCTGCATAAGAACTGTGACTTTAAAATTCAACCTTTTGACTTTTACCACATCTTCATTCGTTGTTGTAACTAGGAAAAAAAAAGAAATGACAATAGATGTCGATGAGATATAGGAAAGTGAAATGAATTATGCGTCATGTTTAGACATAATATTCCGCTTGTAATCTAGCATTTTCCACCTAAGCTACAAGCCCTTTCAGCATAATCAGACATGCTTTTCTACCATGGTGCAATCAGAGGTGCTGATTCTGATTTTTCTTGGATTGCTTTACACCCCAACCTTCTAGAGTCAATGAGACAAGAACTGTATCTGTGTGATTAAACCTATTTAACCAGATCCTGATTTTATTAAAATGAGTTGATGAAAAGAAGTAACTCTCTCAAAGGCCTTTTCACTTGTGCTGTTGTAAAACTAATGCAAGTGAAATTAAGGTATGGCTAGTCTAGGGGAGCTGGTGACCTTCAGAAATAAGAAAACTGTGGGATGCAATTTTTCAATAGCAATTTAGATTGGATTACTCTGGCTGCAGTCATGGTTATTGGTGAAAAAAGTTTCCCATAGCACTTTATATACCTTGTTTAATATATCTAATTTTGTTTTTAATAGGTCTGAAATGAGATTGTCTCTCTTGTTAATTCTCTCATTAATGAAAAACAGATTTATTGCTGAACTTAAAATTGCAATGAGAGAATCTTGGGAGGGGGCTGCTAATACCGGGGACTCCTAAACTGAAGGTGTGCTGGTAAGGCTGCACACCTAAGGGCTGATCCTCAGGCAAGGCTCTGCCAGACTGTCAGCTCAGCTGCAAGTCCACGTCACCTGCCCAGGATCTGCCCTGGCTCCCAGCTCTAGTGACTGATCTCAAAGGTAACCCAGCATGGCAGGGCATACCCCTCCTCTCCCCACCACAGGGGACCGGTGCAGAGAGGAGAGATAACCCAGGCAAGGCCCAGCAGGTATCATCTCCTGGTGCAAAAAAGCCTAACTAAGAATCCACACCTTGGTATGGAAAGCAGATGTGGGAAGAGATAAAAGAAAAAAAATACGTGACTAAAAGGCCTGCTTTACACTATAAAAGTAATACAGATTATAACAGAGGCAGAAGTCTCTTACACACTCCCTGGGAATGTTTGAGATGACTTCTCCCCAAAGCTTGGATGCAATTTTGTGGTTACTTTTCTGGAAATTGAGGGCAAGAATTTCGATGTGTGCCCCTTCCACAAATGGATGGTTAGATACACGGAATCCTAAGCTATACTATTTCTTTGCTAGCTGTAAAACTAATGGTACCTTTAACCTTGCATGTAATACTAGTTGTCTCTTTTTGTCTTATTCCTGTGTAGTAATAGTCTGTTTTAAGTCTTATGTGTGTTATTTTGTGTCCATTAAATAAATAATTCATTCTGTAATAGACTGACTCAGCATTATTAAAGACTCTGGGAATGAGAGTGGGTCTTGGAGTGCTGGCCACCTCAATAAAGGTACCGCCTGCTGCCAGAGGCCTGGGAAAAGGCAGAGACTTACTTAAACCCCCACATCCATTCGTAACACCCAGCTCCTCTTGGAACAAGACCGTAGTGCCAGGGGCTTCTTGGCCTGTGGAGGGAGAAGGAAGGGAAGAGGGCTGTGCCCACTTTTCCAGGACATCTGGTATTTGATACTATAAACCCTTCCTCTCTTTTTTTTATACTTAGACCAGCACAGTTATAGCAAGTCCTTTTACTATTATTCGATGCTACGCATATTTTCTTAAATCAGACACAAACTGTGTCTGTGAATTTGTGGCATTTAGTGCACCTACTCACCAAGAAAATTGCCAAATACTTATTTTCTAATCAGATTAGTCATAGTGAATTCAAGACCCACGAAAAATCAGCTATTTATTTATTTATTTGTGATGTAAACTGAATCAAATATAAACAAACAAATAAGATCCATGAGAAATTTAATAACCCAATAGGAATGTTTTATTTAATTTGAAATAAATCATGGCCTTGCATTTCTGCAATTTTAATGCTTCTAATAATAAATCTAATCTGACTTTGAAAAATGGTTTCAAATTTAAGAAACAAAATTTTTTTGCTTAGAAAATATAAAAAGGGTGATCTAAAACATAGTATCTTCAGGTTTTGTTGTTTTTTTTTTTTTCCTGGAGCTACTTAAACTCAGACCAAAATTCTATATAAATTCTGTTTGTCTAAAAGATTGATTCAAATTACAGCTAATTTCTCCTACGGAATAAAGAATAACTGGATACATGCAAAAAGGTATACCCAAAAAAACTGTTGTGTGTGGTGTGACAAAGAAGATGTGCAGATTTCCCAGGATGACTTTTTTGCCTCCCCATCGCTTCCTGCACCAATGGGCATGGGCAGACATTGTGCTTTCCCACTGCCCTGGAGGGTAAAGTCCTCTCGGACTGATGTGGGCAATCCTGATTTCTAGAGATATGATAAAGCCCCTCTTCTTATTCCATAAAAAGTGGCAGCTCCTCTGTATCTTAGGAAGGAAGAGACAGTAATAGTGGGAATCACAAACTCCTTGTTCTTCCCCCAAAGTGTTTTGCTGTCATCTGTCCCAGATGTGCAGAACACCCTCAGACACATCTGCTCCACAGCTGCAGCTGCTCCCAGCCCTTTGCACAGAGCTAAAAGTGAACCTTTGAATGGCACCAGGAAAGAAAGGCAGAGAGGAAGGATGTCTGATTCACAGCAAAGGTTCCTGCAGTTGCTTTTCCTAGGAATGATTTGAAATGAGGAACACATTTGGAAACAAAGTGACTGGAGATGCATTTTTTAACGGACTCACCATACATATGATTTTCAGACTAAATATCACCTTCATATTTTTGAATAACTTGCTGCTCTCAAATGAGTATATGCTGAAGTCTCTTCTTTAGACAATATCCACGGGACACAGAAATGGCAAGCTCTCCCAGACTTGGGAAGCTGGCAAATATAATGATGTAGACTTTACAATATCTCCTATTTTATATATTTTTGCTTTATTCTCTTAATCTTATTTCAGTTCAGACACATATGTTCATAATTTTTGAAATGCATATGCCTGGATATTTACTGCAGAAGGAAACAAGCTGAAGGAAATCAAGATTATTTTTAAGACAAGGAAAAAGATAAACACTGCCTAAATCTTGATCTCTTTTGCCCCTCTTTTGTCACCCAGGAATTCTGTAGAAATAAGTAGGAACTAGTACTAGTTCAGTAGTTTTGTGAGTCCTGTAGGTGGGACTTTAAACATTGGTGATCGGTATTCCTTCTAGAAGAAGTTGTCTTGAGAGTCTGTTTTGTAGCTGTTCCCCCTTTACAATTCCTGCAGTCACAGTTCTGTCTTTCTGTCCCTGCAACACCAATTCTCACATATAGGGAATCTCATAAACCACAGCTTTGCAGCAAGTAGGTCTTGCAGGCATTGAAAAAGAAGAAAAGTCATTGTGAAACTGTAAAATACTTTACTTTTCTAAGCTGACTGTACTTCATTTTGTACCTTTATTTTTCATGAAAGCAGTTGCATTGCCATCAAAAAACAATCCCATTGGAACAAAATGTTTGCCTTTATTGTGATTCCATTGCCAGAAGTTAGTTAATTTGAAGGTGGTAGCACCTCCATCTTTTACAGGAGTGGAACATCTAGGGCACATGCCTTGAGGCCATAATTTCCAGAAGGGCTCTCTGTAGCAGCAAGGCTCTTGGAAAAGGCCCTGTAACTCTACAAATTGGATGTCACTCAGCACAAAAGGCCTGTGATTTATGTGAATAATAGCTGCTATAAGATCAGGGAAACCTGCAATCCTAAAATTTAGTTTCATAATTTCCACTTACTTGAAAATTTAAATGAAAATACTAATCTATTTACTTAAAAATGACTCAGTATACTCTTTTGCAAGTGACTTTGTATATATATTTTGCCAAAAAGAGCATAATCTGCCCTTCTCTGCTCCATGTTACAAAGTTTTTGTTATAAAACATGGCTCATTTGAAGTCTGTCTAGAATCATGCCTTTAAGTGCTTTCTTCCTATTTATAGTAATGAAGTCTTCAAATTTGAAGACTTCACCACAGTCTGATCAGAGGAGAAGAGATATTGGACTGGTTGCTCACCAACATGAAAGAAAAAGACTGGTGGTAGCCTCAACTTCAGTGATTGTGCACTGATGTACTCACAGTCTTGAGGGAAATGGGCCAGGTGAGGAGTAGAGCCAGAGTGTTAAATTGTAGGAGAAACAACTTTCACTTTTTTAAAGAAATTAGTAGACAAGGCACCCTGGGAATCTGCCTCCAGGAACATAGGAAATGAATGGATCTGTGAGCTCTTTAAAAGCATTCTTCTTTAAGCATAAGAGCTCTTGATTCCTGCATGAGAGAAATCAAGTGAGGAGAGCAGCGTGGGTTAGTAAGGACCTCCTAGACAAATGAAAGTGTAAGAAGGAAATGCACAGGCAATGCAAGGGAACTACTGAAATGTATCCTGGAAAGAATGCAGGGAATATGGGGTTTAGGAAATTGTGGTGAGGATCATACAATAATGATAATCATAATTATAATGATAATAATAATAAATAACAACAGGAAAAATAACAATAATAATGACGTTTTGTGGATGTTTACCATAGGCCACATGAGGAGGAGGAGGAGGAAGTGGATGAAACCTTCAACAGGCAGATGGAAGCAACCTCAGAGTCACGGACACTGGTTATTGTGGGGAACTTTAACTACCCTGACATCTGCTGCAGAACCAGCACTGTGAAACACAAACAGCCCAGGAGGTTCCTGAAAAGCACTGATCACAGCTTCCTGTCATGAACAGTGGAGGATCCCACAAGGAATGTTGTGCTGCCTGACTTCACACTAACAAACAAGGAAGGCCTTGTGGGGGATGTGAGGGTTGGGGCAGCCTTGGCTGGGTAGTGACCGTGAGATTGTGGAGCTCTGTATTGGGCACAGAGGAAGCAGGGCAGGAAATAAGATTGTAATCACCGACTACAGGAGAACTAATTTTAGCCACTTTAGGGAATTTTCTTGGAAAAACACCATGGGAACAGACCCTTTAGGGAAGAAGGGTTGATATTCCAGGGTCACTTCCTTCCAGCTCAAGGACGATACATCCCAGTGAGCAAAAAATTAGGCTAAAGTGGCAAGAGACTTCCATGGACGAATGAAGAAATCCTGTCAGTCCTCAAGTATAGGCAGAAAACACTTAGGAGATGGAAGCAGGGTCAGACCACTTGGAATAAATACAAAGAGATCACAGAGTAAGTAGAAATGACACAAGGAAGGCCAAAGCCTATCTGGAATTAAATCTGGCCAACAGTATCAAGGGCAGTAAGAAGGGCTTTTTTGAATACATCAGTAACTAAAGGGAAATAAAGGATATTGTGAGCCTGTTGCTAAACAGAGTGGGAGCCCTGGTGACAGAGAAAGCAAAGAAGACAGGAGTTAGTTGACCACCTTCTTTGCATTGGTCTTCACTGGCAAGACCAGCCCTCAGGAATCTCTGACACTGGAGATCAGGGTAAAGGAATGTTGGAAGGAAGTCTTTCACTCCTTCATGAAGGATTGGGTTACAAAACACCCAAACAAATTTGACATCCACCAGCCCATGGGCCCTGATGGGATGCATGCATGAGTGCTGGGAGAGCTGGCCGACAACATAGCTGGGCTTCTCAGGATCATCTTTGAATCAGAAAACATGCCTGAAGTCTGGAATAAAGCAAAATGTAACCCTACTCTTCTAAAAGGGCAAGAAAGAGGATCCAGGGAGCTACCAGCTGGTTAGCCTCACCTCAATTCCTGGATAGATGATGGAACACCTCATTCTAGAGGCCATTTCTATCCCCATGGAAGACAAGAAGGTGATCAGGAGTAGTGGATTCATTAATGGTAAATCGTGCTTGACCAATCACCTTCTGTGATGAAACTATTGCCTTTTTGAGCCCTAAAAACAAGAGCCAAACAAGATTAGGTGGTAAAATGTGGTCACCTTTAATGAAGGTACCTCCAGGTGCACAACACGCCAGAATACACACCAAAAATATGCTAAAGATGCACATGACATAGGGACAGTACAGTTTTATAAGTTTAGCAAATTAGCATCATTGACAAGGATCCCCAATTAGAAACACAGGTGATGAGGTAATTCCCCCTCTTGGTTCAACCCTCTTCTGAAGCCTCCCTTCCTCATTAGTTGTTTATGGGAGAAAGTCTCTTGAGAAGGTGGCTCAACCTTGGTTCACAGAAGAAGCAAGATTAGGAGAGAGTCTTAGGAAAGTGTTTTTTTATTTCTGTGTAACAGGGTAGGAAAAATACTAGCTACGAATCTATACAGTTATACAATAATAGGCTACTTGAGCTACAAATACGTATGAAGAATATACAAAAGCAAAAATCAGTTTGGCATCTAAACTGCCACCTGGATGGACAGAGGGAGATCAGTGGATATTGTCTACCTAGACTTCAGCAAGGCTTTTGACACTGTTACTCACAAAATCATCACAGACTCCCTTATAGCTTGGAGTAGTGGTAAGTACCCCAGTGAGATGTGCAGCCCTCCAGGTGGACCTTGACAGAGTGAAGAGATGGGCAGATAGGAACCTTCTGAAATTCAACAAGACCAAATGTGGGGTCATGCACTGGAGAAGAATTACCCCAGGCACAAGCACAGACTGGGGCTGACCTGCTGGGAAGCAGCTCTATGGAGAAGGACCTGGGGATCCTGTTGCCCTCATGGATAACAAGCTGTCCATGAGCCAGCAGTGTGCCCTGGTGCCCAAGAAGGCCAATGGTGTCCTGGGGTGCATTAGGAAGAGCATTGCCAGCAGGTTGAGGGAGGTGATCCTGCCCCTCTACTCTATTCTACTCTGTCCTGCCCTGGTGAGGCTGTATGTGGAGTGCTGTGTCCAGTTCTGGGCTCTTCAGGACAAAAGAGACATGGGGACCCTGGAGCAAGTCCAGAAGATGATTAAGGGACAGTAGCATCTCTCTTATGAAGAAAGGCTGAGAGAACTGGGCTTGTTCAGCCTTGAGAGAAGATGACTGGGAGGGGACCTCATCAACATCTTTGAGTGTCTGGATGGAGGGTGTCAAGAGGATGGATCCAGGCTCTTCTCAGTGGTGCTGAGCAATAGGACAAGAGGCAATGGGCACAAGCTGATGCACAGGAACTGGTGCGCAGGAAGTTCCACCTGAACATGACGAAGAACTTCTTTACTGTGTGGGTGATCAAGCATTGGCACAGGTTGCCCAGAGACGTTTTGGAGTCTTCCTCACAGGACATATTCAAGAACTATCTAGACACAATCCTGTGCCATGTGCTCTGGGATGAGGCTGCTTGAGCAGGGAGGTTGGACCAGATGACCCACTATGGTGTCTTCCAACCTAACCCATTCTGCGATTCTGTTTTACAAGTATGTAGGCCAGAAAAAAAAAGAGTGAAGTGTAGGTCAGCAGGGTGTTTCGGACGGTCGGGACGGACGGTGACGAGACATCTCTATAGTCTGATCTTGGAACATGCGGTTTATTGCAAAGGGCGTGGGTATAGGGGCACTGCTCAGAGCTGCAGCTGGCAGCTCTGAGCAGGCCCAAGAGAGCAAGAGAGTAAGCGGGTAAGAGAGAAAGAGAGCGAGAGGAATGAGAGTGAAGAAGAAGTAGTAAGAGTGTGTAAGAGTGGAATGGAATGGAATGGTGAAGTCCTGGTTACAATACAATAAATCATCTTCTGTACTGAATATTCTAATTGTCACTAACCAATCTAATACAAGATACAAATCCTATAGCATTTACATACAGCCTATAAGAGTTCTTATATTACCATAGAGTGTTACCTCTTAACTTCTAAAAACTACTCTTTGGACCCCTTCTGCTGAGCTAGTAGGGTCTGCTCTGACCCTTGGACCTGCCTGCAAGCAGAGGGTATTGTTCCATCAAGAGGGGATTACCTTCAGTCGTCCATACCATTGTTTTCCAGTTGTTCAGTAACTAAGACTTGGTATTTCAAAAGTGGCTTTCATTTCAATGTCGCCTGTAGTTTTCATATTCCCAAAATCTTTTGTCAGGCAACCATATTTATAAGGCTTTCCTGTTTCATCTTCCCCAACAGTGAAGTAAATGTACCTTCCCCTGGTAAATAAGACAGAAGAGCTGGTGACAAATGAAATGGAAAGCTAAGGTTCTCAACAAGATTTTTCAGTTTCGGCTCAATTTTTAATGATAAGGTCTCTATCAGACTATTCATGTACCCATGGTGACTGTCAGAGAAATGGAATGTGCAGTCTGGCGCATTGCTATCACTTCAACATTAGAGAATTTCTTCTCAGCATACAGTTATCAAATAACATATAGTTATTTGAAAACTATGATACTACTATCTCTCTGGCATAGCAGCTGTTTTAGCACTGCATTTAGCACAGCATTTCCTTTGTGCTTGTATTAATTATTGTATTTGTACATACACTTGAGTTACTGACAATGAGGACTCTGTCATGTTTGAAAGTGGGTGCAGAGGAATTCTCTATATGAGAGGCAAGCCCAAAACATCACTTTCGGAAAGGGAAGAGAGCATCTGGCAAGAACATTGCACCTGGTGCAAACTGGGAACACAAAGCAGCTGACTGTGAAAGATCGTATTTATACAAGAATCACTAAAGTACTTCTCTGAGTCCCAAGTCCTGACCTTGCTTCAACACTACCCTGGGAACTGTTCTGAAGCCTTCTCTCACCTACCAAAAGTACAGTCAGCCCTACTGTCCCTTACAATTATTTTGCTTTGTGAGATTACATCAGAGAGTTTCTGGTCTGACCGTGACCTTTATAAATATTCCAAGTATTCCTTTACATTCACACACATATGAGTGCTGATACAGATGTTTCTTCACACATTTGCTCTACTATTTGAAATACTACTTCTCTACATTCTCTATTAACTAACAAAAAATTCTTCTCTTTTAGATTTGAATGTCATCTGTAGTAAATTACATGTGATCCTGGCTTGCTTCAATTTAATTAAATTTGGGGGAAAAAAAAAATAGTCACAAGTTCCTGAAATCGAGTCCCCAGTTAGTGTGAGACACAATGTGGGGAGTTGGAACAGAGACTCCTTTGACATCCTTCTTCTAGTATTAGACAGACCAGTGTCTACAAAAGACTGTACTAGGGGTAAAGTTCCTATCTGGTAGTCTTGTAGTGGAGACACAAGCTGCTACAGACATACAGAAACTCAAATTTCCTTCAGTGGAAGTTTGTCTCAATAAAGACTGCAGGAGCTTTGTTTATGAAGCAATTAAAGAGTTTTTAGGCATTTTATCAATCATATCACATTCAATGCGTGCTGGTACTTGTCCCTGCTCACTTTCCATGGGCAAAACTTGTCAATGGCTCTTAAGGAGTTGTCATTCACGAACAGTTAAGAGGAAATGATACTCGAGCCTGGTGCTTAAAGAAAAAATGAAATTTGCTTGATTTTAGACTTAAGATGACCTGACTTTTTCCCCCCCTCCTTTTTGGTATCTACCCGATGATTTAAAAAATAGATTTGTTTTATACTGTATTGACCCCTCTATAATTAACACAAATATATGAAAATCTCATTGTGTGGTTTTAAAAACAGCTGCTTCTTTTATCCAGAGTTAAATTTCCTATTACTCTAAATTTTAACCATTCATCCAAAATCATATGTTATATAAAAACTGTATGCATACTGTTAATATATTAATACATATTTATTATGTTTTCTAAAACTCCCTTTGTAGATATAAGATGTGAAGTTAAAGAACTGATGAAGAAAGATATTAAGTCCTGCCAGCCAAAGGTAAAATACAATCAACATTATAGATCACTGCTGTGCTTGAATCTCCTATCTAGTAGCAAAACAGACAACCTAGTTACACAGGCTTCAAAGTATTTAAGATTTTGTGTTACAGGCAGGCTTGAGTCTGACAATGTTTTGATTTCCATTTAAACAGAAGCACTGGATTGGATGAGTAAGAGTTCTTTTTAGTTCTAAAAATTATGTCAAGCATTAATTTTTCACTGTAGGATCTCCTTTCTGTAATGAATAAATAAGCATGGAAATCTGTGCTAGTAAACCTCAAGGAGTGAAATCCTAAGTCTCTGGCACCTAAATCAAGAAAGGCTTAAAATGCTGGAATGCTTTTATAGAAATTTAAAATATTTAATTTGCCTCCTGAACATAATCTTCCATTAAAAAAAAAAAAAGAAAGCAACAATCACAGTGTAATTTTTACTTTAATTAACTTCATGGATTCAATTCAGCAATTGTATTACACTGCCTGTGAAATCCCATTGACCCAGTGGGAGAGGTCTGTGCAACTTCTGCCACAAAGAAGGTTTTTTGGCTCACAAGTACAATGGGTAGTAGAACGCTGGCCAGTCTGAGATGCAGTCTTGTTTTTGTTTTTTTTTTTTTTGAGTGGCTGACCTGTGAGAATGGGGGGGAAAATTTTTTAGGAGGCAGAGTATTTTTTCTTATAAACCATTATGAAAATTCTGGCTTGGTTTGGGGTCATCAGTCACTGTCTGAAAACATTCCTTAGGTTATGTGTCCTCATTATCTTAACCTATTCACCATGAAAAAACCCATGACTTTCAGCTAAAGGAATTCTTAATTATTACTGATTAGCTCATGAGTCTTAGACATATTCCAAAAGCAGGTGTCTTGATTTTGTCTGACTCAATTTTCAATTTTGTGAGTATTATTTTATTGTCCTCAAATTGTTTCAATTTTAGATTTTTTTTTTCTGGGTGCTGATACGCAATATTGCCCTTAGGCACTACCTATTCATTATCATTTCCCCTTTCAATTTATGTACACAGATAAAAGAAAGTTACCTGGGCATACAATGCAATTAAAGCACTTTTTTTTTAAGTCTTGAGGAAAGAAATTATGTTTAATTCCCTGCCCCTGTTGCACCCTCAAAGACAACAGGCTCATTTTTGTTGTGCTTTGAATGTATTAATTAATTAAGAGCACAAATCTACTCCCTTTTTCAGTCTCATAAAGAATCTGCTCTCTATTTAAGTGAATCTAGGAGTTCTTTTCCCCTCACTATGTGTATTTGGTCTTGTTTCAAGCAAAATTATAGTGATAATGGTTGCATGCCTGTTGGTTCTGTAGGGTAGGTTGGACACCATTTTTATAACCTTTGAGCTATATGAATTTCAGACACAGAGGGATTTTGGCCTGATGAACTTGTAGACATACTATACTGTTTTTGGTGAAACACTGTTGGGAATCACAGTTAATTGAAATCCACAAATGGATAAAATATACTTAGTAATACAGACCTGAATTCAGTCAAATGATGCAATTTTTGTTATTATTCTACTCCGGATGATAGAGAATTTTCAGGGTTTTCCTCCTTTGAAAGACACCACTCTGCATAGACATAAAAGATCAGGCCAAATTTCTTAATGCCACTTAGGAAGAAGGCCAATTTTTTATCACAGTAATAGATTAAGCTCAAGTGTTTACTTTTCAATCAATTCATATTGATTCAGAAAACACAGCTAGTTAATTGCATATTCAGTCCTACTGGCCATTTGTAGCAGCTACTTGTTATGCTAACCGTATATCAGCCTGAAGGGCTACATTTTCAAAGCAGCATGCACAAATCCCATTAGGAGTAACTGGGACTGACTGTTAATGTGTAACCTTCCATGTGCCTGCTTTTGAGAAAAATTTTACCTGAAACCCATAGGTCTGAAACTTTCCATCTCTGTCTAAACAGCAAGAGCTTGTAAAGCACCTGGTGAAAGATTTGAGGCTGTGATCCTGACACACACTGGTGGAGCCTAAGTTCATTGACTGCCTACTTCCTGCTGCATAACTCAGTGACTAAACAGCCACTCAGGGTTTTAGCAGAAGCCAGTTTAACGTGAATGGGACCTTTGCGGACCATTTTGTTCTGTCATTCTCTGGAGCAAATGCCAATATGGTTGAGATCTAAAAACTTGCTGTTCCATTGTAATAGGATATGCATTTAAATTAGAGCTCTGTGAACTAAAGGATACTCATGTTAGCATCATTTTCTGTAATCCAGTGGAAAATCTGCAAACTCTGAATGGCTGGGCCTGAAGGGCTTAGAGGCAGGATGAAGGCTGAAAAAGAATACCATGCATTTAATGTAGATATTTTGTTTCTACTATACCACTAGCAGTAAAACATTGCAAATAAATCCTATTAGATTTCCCTCCCTTCTAAAATATAATTTCCACAGTTATGATTTCAGACAGATGTTGTTTCCAAAGTTTGGATTTAAAAAACATTTCTTGGAGGACACCTGTATCAGTGCTGGTGGTTTTTTGTTTGGTTGGTTGGTTGCTTTTTTGGTTTGTTGGGTTTGTTAGGTTTTGTTTGCTTGTTTTTTTAATTTAATTTATCATATATGAAAAGGTGGATTTCCAATTACAGTTTAGCTCTTGAAAAACTGCTTGGTTTATATTAATCTTTAGATGCTGCATTCAGCATCTAAATCTGAATTTTTCACAAGACTTTTTCTCCATGTTTTTTCTTCATTAAAGTGCTTCACTCAAATAAAAAAATAAAAGAGGAAAAAAGTAAATACCTGTAATATAATTAAGGTCAGACACATCAGAATGTTTCGCAAATTTTTGTAAACTGGTGAAATTGGTTTTTTTTTGGTTTTTTGTTTGTTTGTTTGTCTGTTCTGTTTTTGGGAAAGGGGAAACAGAAGGAAGTAGGAGTGAGAGCTGAAAATTTGCTACTTGCTGAACAGGTGAGTTATGCATGTCTCTGGGTATATTTCTCCCATCCTTGTAGTACTCCCAAACCAGACTTCCAGTGCCACTTGGTCCCAGTTGGGCCATCTCGTCTGCAGTGTTACACCTTCATGATTTGGATTTTGGCAATGCCCATATATGTTAACAACTTGAAAAGGGTCTAAGGACAGCCTCAGTGGAAAGGAATGTTTAATGTGCCATCTGTGGGTGATGCCCATGGCAAATACTTCACAAGAGTGCTGTAAAGCAAAGAAAAATCAAAGAAGAAATTAAACAGAAAAAATGATACATGAGAGACTTCCAGCCAACTTTGACATTGAAAGCAACCAAAAAATATTTTACCTAACTGCTAAAATATCATAACTGAAAGTAAGGGTGGCTATAAATAAGTTTGCTTAAGATTATACGTTAAAATATTTTCTGGATTTCAGGAGAAAATAGCACTGCGAGCAAGTCTTTCCACATCTTTATGAGTCTATTTTTAAGATACATATTAGGAAGAGGAAGTGAAAATCAGGAAAAGCATTTTATCCTTTTTTTATTCTTGCATTTGATTGTATATATAGTCTCCTTGTGGGATAATCTTGTGGTAAATTAATTTAGGACAATTCATGACTTACTACATCCAGAAAGTGTGATGGCTAATTTCTACATTGGCTCAGTGCTATTCTCTGTCATGCATGCTTTTTGCAGAACAGACAATCGATGTTGTAAGATGTGTCAAGGTAAAAATGGACACCGAATCTGCTTTTCAGTTTTTTTATCGGAATATTTTTCTCCTGTGCAAAGAGGAAGTTGAAATGAAAGTTCTACGCAAAAAATTGTCTGCATTCTATTGTTTCTGGTTTTAAAATCCTCATAAGACCTGTGCTGACTGCTTGAGTGTGTAGCATTAGGAAACTTTGTTTGCCCCTTGGTGCCTACTAACTCAAAACTTACTTGTACAGGTAACCAGTTGGAAAAAAGTGCCTGTTTAAACATATGCAAATGCTAATATGTGATTTGAACTTTGTGCTTAGGTGATTTTCTATGACTGAGGTTTCTTTCATTTTTGCCCACTTCCATCAAGTCACAAGAAGACAAAACTCAAGGGAAAAAAAAAAGAGAGGTATGAAAGACTAGTTAAGCTTGCAAATAGAAGACATTTAATCTGGTTTATTAACTGCAATTATGCATAGTGTTCTCAGTGTTACTGACACGATCTTACTTGTGCATGCTGCTATCACTTTGCAGTAATCCACTTAGTAAATAACTTATGTTGGGTTGAAACAAGGTAAAATGCACCATGAAGAATTGTTAAAGAATGGTAAAGCTCACACAGTGAGGTTTCTGGTTTCAGTTTTGTTTCAAAATTCAAGAATAAAACCAGAAGTAGCAGGAAAATTAATTTCATGGCCTTTCAGACCTTGATTACCTTGACACCTCTGTCTCCCAAGTTGTATGAGTCTCTTCTTCTGTTCTGGGAGTTATGTTAAAGACAAAATTTTCTGAGTACTGGATTTGGAGCAGGAACACTCTCCAATGCAAAAACAGAAAAAAAAAATGCATCAACTTCATCATCTTCAGATCCAAATGTCTTCAGGTTTGCTCTCCATCCTATAAAATGTGCAATATGTTTGAATGTATCTCAGTATCTGTTAAGACAAAGTACACACAACTGTTTTCAAACTCTTATGCAAGAAATAGAAAGCAAATCATTAATAAAATGCATAATTAAGGGAAAAATACAATTTTATGTTTTAAAAAATCTAGGGTTTAAAGGTTTGTTGAATTTGGTTTTAATGAGCCATTTACTTATTAATGTTTCATCTTAAGGCTGTATAAATACACAGGTGTGATCTTTTGCCACAACTACTTTTTAATGGAGTATCTTATTGATTTTAGGTTATTAAAAAATCTATGATCATTTGTTTTCCTTCCTATTGAGTTATGAAGTGAGTCAATCTGAAGCTAGAATTTTTTTTTAAGCTGAAATATGTCCAAGCATACACACTTCAGCTCAGAGAGTCCCTTTGCACTCTGGACCTTTCCACTACCTTTGTTATTTAGTAAAGTTTTGTCATATTTATTGAAAATATGCTGATGAAACAGTGATATACTGTTTGTATTCAGGGAAAGAGAAGCTGACAACTTAGGTGGAAAGTGTCCCTGTACAGGTGATTTGTTGGAATCACAGAAATATCACCATCATAGAGCGAATAAATCTATGGATATGACAGTATAGAGTGGGTAACAGAAATTTCAGGGAGTGTTTTTCTGTTAGACATCTCTTGAATAACTAAATAGAAGATTTAGTACACACTAGTAGACTGAAAGGACTAGTTCATAGCATTAAATACTAAAAAAGCAGCAGGATCTTCCTTTTCATTGAGGATTTTTGGGGGGAAAAGCTTACTCTAAAATAAAATTTAAAATGATTAATAGAATCCCTGTATCTATACACATACACAAGTATTTTCTCTGTAGATAACTATTACAGTTCTTCTGAAATGAGGAGCTGCTTTTCTTCTGGTTAAATATAGCCTAGAATAATTAATTAAAAATCTTTTCTGTGTTTGAGTATTTCTTCTGAAGGTTTTCTGCATGATCACTTTTTAGAAGCCTTTGTTTACTAAGAAGTGGAATTCCTGGAAAACCAGAAGAGATAATTTGAAAATGACTTCACATTGTTAATGATCTCTTTGTAGGCATAAAATTTGGCCATAATATTTTTAACTTAAAAAAAAAAAAATCCGTCCAGGAGAAAGCAAACACTTCATTAAGAGAAAGTTAGACAAAAAGCTACTGAACGAGTCTTCTTGAGGTTTTGTTTGTTAGTTTGTTTTAATCTATGTAAACATCAGAAGTCTTCATTTGCAGAGGACTTTCATCGTGCTGTGAAAAATTCATAATATTAGTTTGCCATGGCATAAATGATGTTCCCTCCTTACTAGCTCACAGCAGCCCAGTTCATGCTTTATAGAACAGAACCAACTCTTGCACAGTTAAACATTACTGACAAGACTTGCAATGATGTTGTAAGCACTACTTTGCAAACAGGGAGATATCTTCCTAACAAGTGTTTCCAAGTTTTTCCATACAGGACTCTCTACCTGACAATTTATATTGCAATTATTTTGCTGAGTTCATAGTAATGTCTGTGCTTCACACTGTTGGAAAAGATGCGTGAGAAGGGCATGACTGTGGGCTAGAAAGGTCATTCTGTTTAAGAAAGATGAGATGTTTCCTCAGTGGCTCTGGAGAAACACTCTTGGTTCTAGAAAAATTATGTTTAGCAGGTAATAGTATCAAAACATGTTATTGTACCAAGAAAAAGAAGCTATTTTTATTTTTTCTGAATTTAGATGGAGGAAATATGTATATTTAGTTTTTTAAGTAGCTGATTCCTGAAATCCTTTTTTCTTTCTTTGAATTTTATTTAATTTTTTGTTGCATTTGCTTTGCTTGTACAGTAGGCAGCAGTGCCTAGCAAGTGTAATTATTGTGTATTTCTGGTTTACTTAAAATTTTGATTCAATCAGAATCCCTAAATCTGACAACCTATAATCAAACAAAGGGAGTACTCTAGTAGGTGGGGATTAACAGAAGGGAATTAAACTGTCATTTTGCAACAGCAAATTGCAAATTTAGACCAATATGAAAGCCCATTTATGAGTCTCTCAGTAAATATCCTTTTTGTTTTGTCTAATTGCTAGTTTGAATGTATCAGACTCATCAATGGGATTAGGGTTAATAGATGTTTGGTCACGCATAACATGCAGAGGAGGAATCTGATACACACACACACAAAAATTGCACTTAATGAGCTTAGCAAATGTTTGCCATATTTTTAATGAACCCTGGGGCTGTCATTTAGAAATGCTTAGCAACTGCTTTTCCATCCTTGAAAATAGAACAACTGAAGGACATTAACACTATGTACACCATAAACAATGTGAGCTATTTAAAGATACCAACTGGGAGGTGGGAATGATGACATTTTCTGTGCAGGAGCCAGTGATACTTAACACTTCATGTGTGTGTTAGATCTCTCACATCCCAGACGGGCATCTCTAGTTTCCTACAGGGAATGAGTGTGAGTGTTTGAAGGAGATCAAATATCTCCATGAGGAGGTTTTTTGTTGTTGTTGTTTGTTAATTTGTGGTTTTTTTCCTTAAGTTAAACCTCTTTTTCACCCTTCTCATCTTGTTGCCAAATACTTGCAGGGAAGATTTAAAAAAAATCTTTATCATTTTCATCATCTCCTTCTGAGCTTATAATTTCTGTCTTTGCCATTAAGTAGAATGCTTGCTTAAACAAGGGATGTGGCAAAAAATGGGCATACTCTGGGGGACTGATTGCACAGTAGATTTAATGATCCATTCATTAACCTCTGGGACCCATGCCTAAAACCAGTGCAGGCTGATTAATGGGGAATTATTGGAGCAAACCATGTGTCTTGTGGTGTAATTATTTTGACTGGATGTAACAGAATCAGGCTTTCCTTAGGGAAGGACTTGACTTGATATAATAGTGCAAAAAGTGCCATTCATATGAATTATGTCTAGAAGAAATGAGTTCTTTTAAGACTTCAGTTGCCATAGAGGCAGTGGATCTAAAATTCTTTGTCTGCCCAGAGAAATCTCTTGAAACATCAGCTCTTAAGGCCTTGGATAGGGAAAAGAATCTGAAAACTGAACTGGCCTTTAAAAGCTTGCTGCTGCTATCAGTCAAAGCAGACCCTGCTATGTCAAGTGGGTAATGCTTTTAAAAATTTGAATAGCTGAGAAAAAGCACTATTATTAGTTTACAGAGTTCAGAGATGTCACCAGAAAAGGCTGTGACTACTGAAAACTTGTGTTTCAGTAGTGGAGTTTTAGTTAATGTAGTAAGGAAGGGCTGCAAACAACTTCTGTTATACTCAAGTGAATGTCTTGGTGCAAAAGCAGAGAGGGTTTGAAAGGGAGGCAAAACAAGAAAGGCCTCCAAACTTCTTTTATCTAATGGTGCAAATGTGAACATAAACAGTGTTGAAATTCAATAACTATTCCTTTAATTTGCTTGAATGGTGTTGCCTACATGAGCAAGAGGAACTAAGCTCCTTGTTCCTCATTCTGCTTTTAGCTCATACATTAACCTACTTGAAACTGGAGAGGGAAGTATGATGACTATCCTCATCTTAACTTTGACTTTCCAGCATATGTATTTCAAAATATTAGAAAAAATCCTTTTGGTTTTTCATTTATAGAAAATTTTATTCAGAGAACTAAATAACTCTGAAGTTCTCCATTGGTGTGCAGAGATATTTTACTCTACTGTGCAATTAGTTCAAACCCACAATTTCCTGGAAATGTTTTTACATAAGAGTGATGCTATGCCTCATACAAAAGTCTTTGGCTCTACCTCAAATCTCTGTGAGGAGGCCCTCACCATACAAAGAAAACTATGCTGTTTCATACATGTTTATGTGAAGTAAATAACTGAGCTCTGCAGGGGTTGCTTGAAAGCAGAATAAACTCTTGGAACTGCTATGAGGCAGTATGGCCATTCACAGCTGTACAGACTATGGATAGGGGATTTCAGACTGCAGCTCATATCATCCATATCACTGGTAATGTAGTTTACATGTTTTACTACTTTATTTCTAATGTGTTTTATTTCTCTTGGACCAATTTATCTTAAATTTTCCCACTGATACTTTCATATAGGAATTTTACAACTGAATAGCAAAACCTTCCCATTTTTTAAATTGTTCAGGGTGATTATTGGTTTATCATACTTAGTAATTTAAGACTAAGCTTTGACAAGATAGCTTTTCATGCGAAATAGAGTGTACATTTTCAACATAGTTCAAAAAAAGTTTTCCAGTTCATTCAGGAAAGAAAAGCTTTTCGATTTACACAACGGTGAGGAATAAAAATACAGTTTGACACCAAATCTAAATTCATCACTGTTTGAATTGTGCTGAATAAGAGATAACAAAAACATAATAAATGCCTGAAAACTGAAAAGGGCCCTGTTGATAGAAGAGGCATGTTCAGGAAGGATTGGACTGTGTGGCACAAAGGAGGAAGCAGATGTTGAGCTGACTGGAGAATGTCCATATATATGAAAAACATAAATCTCTCACCCAAACATCAGGACTGTGAGGGAGTAGATAATGTGGGTGTATCAAAGTAAAAGACAGTGAGAACAAGCCTGGGGGAGACCAGGAATGTTTCTTTGAAAACTTGTGATTTCTGTAGCTCATTCATCTGGATGCAAAATCATACAAAATCTATTTTCTCACTTCATCATTCATGATGAGGAAGGTTAGTAGTGCAATATGCTGCTATTTTGAGTTGAATTCTCTGCAGGACAGTGGGAAGTGGTCCAGCTTCCTGCCTGGACCCTCATGTAGCCTCTACAGAAGTCACAATGGGAGGCAGAGATGGTGATCGGACAATTTGTACCAAAGCAAAAAGATATTTATTTTGTCTCCCCCCACTCATCCAAGGTTTTGGGATTTTTCCCTACAGCCTTGTAAAAACCCAAGGAAATTACTGCAGGTCTTCAGATCTGAGTCAGTTCTTTACATGAGCATGGACAAAGAGGTGGTTTCTTCAACAAAGTAAATACTTCTTATGTTGGAAAAGTCATAATAATTTGGCTTCAGGCACCTGCACTTCTTGTCTTTAAGACTTCGGGAATGGTGTAGTAGCAGGTACTGCTCCTGCATATGCATGTGTTCAACTATGTGTGCACATTGAGAGTAAAACCCCAAGAAAGCTCCCCAAGTTTGTTGTGGGGACTCTCTTACCTGACAGTCTTATGTAAGATTGATGCTGTTGTATTGGTCAGCATGAAAAATAACCTGTCATCAGTACAGAATGTGATGTGCAGAATATCAGTGTAACTTGAAATTCATAGCATTTTAACACCTGTTTCCATAGCTACAGTGTAATCTAGACATCTGAGAAGCCAGCCTGCCTTTGCCAGCCCTGTCATTTCAAGGGAAATAAATTAAGGAAGCTGATCACAAGCCTGGATTATACAGCTTCTTTAAAGTATAGCAACCAGACCTGAAAACTAACCAGGAATGAACATCATTGGGACAGAATGGATAAAACCCATTTCCTGTAGCCTTTGTAGGAAAACTTGAATGTAGCCTCCTCTATATCTTTTTTTACTTCTCTCAAGCAATATTGTATGTTATACCTGGCAGTTATATTTGCAGGACCATATTTCTTGATTTTTGAGAAGTTGTACCATATTCTTAAATGAAGCTTTGAAAAAATAAACAGATGGAAAAATGGGAGGGAGCAGGCGTAGGAAAGAGATACAGTTAAGTGAATGCTAAAGGGCAAAGCTTCAGTGCCAGACAGTTATTTGCATATGCACAATATGTTTCTGTCTAGAGGCATATTTTCTCAAAGTCTGTGTGTGTATTTCTATGAGTCTATATTTATCTGTATTACTGGCAACATATGTAGGGCTATGAATAGAGTTGGGGTGTTTGCTGAATGATTTATGATGCTGCTTAATTTTTTTTGCTTTAAATACACCCTGGTTTTGAGAAATGATCTTCTATAGGTAGGGAAATTGGAAAGAAATACAGGCATCATTTATTAAATACAAAGCAGTGGAATCCACAGAGCATCCTGATATATACATATTTGTGCTTATAGGGCAAATATATAATGGGTATGCATGCGTGTTTTCTAGGCCAATTCATTTGTAAAATGTTTAACAAGGAGATGAAAGCTGTCCTGGTATTTGCAGGACTGAGGAGCAATGCTACAATGCAAAAGGTAATTCTCTGTGGGCCAGATTTGACTGACAGAAGGGATCAGAGGTTTTTTAAAAAATCATGTTTTGTACCCAACAGTTTGTGACATCCCAAGAGAGGGTGAAGAGAAAGCTGTATAAAGGTTTCAGAGCTGCTATCTACATTAGATAACTGCCCTGGTATAGCACTACAAAGGGTCTATGTGGGTAAATATTTGCCATGATCCTAGAAGAGTGACTGTATTACTGCTGTGTTTGGCAAATGGGAATACCACGTATGTCTACAGTACAGAGTGGAAATGCAGTCCTGACGATTATGTAATTTACCAGCAAGTAATTTATAAAGCTACTTATATTACTTACATCAGTAAGTAATGAAATAAACAAGAAAATTTGTGTGACTTTAAGTAAGTAGAGCCTTGTATCTATTATTTTAAAGACAAAATACTTGTTTAGTTTAGCTTCTATGAATAGGTCATTCTCCTTGTATTGGCTAATGCAAGCACATAGAATGGCACTGTAATGCCATATTTGACTTTTCCTTTTATATATAACACCTTACTGGTGAGACATGTCCTAATGAACTAAAATAATATCATTTAAGCCTGAAATATGTCTTAAATAATTGAAGGATGCAGCCAGACAAAAACAATTTTTCTGCTCTTGGGCATAGTGGTATTTTTTTTTTTAATTTTTATTTTATTTTTTCCTGGAGGTGGATATAAAGAGGCATGATACATTGACTTTGACCTGTCAGGCTGGAGCTATTAGTCTGCCAAGCCAGTGATCCATAAGCTAAAGTCTCTCAGTACAAGCCTTGACCCAATAAGCTGAAATGTCTTAGTAAGAATTGTCATGGAATTTTCAAAGAATAATAAAATGGATTCTTTGCAGTGCCTATGCAATTAATAATTCAGTAGTCTGAAAGGTCTCTGGAGATACTGCTCAAAAGTAGTAAGTAAATAATACATTTTTAGACATCTTCTTATTTTTGTGGTTCTAAAGGTGTGGAGTTTCTTTTTATATTTCCTGGAAAGTTTCCAGGCAAAATAATGTCTCTGAAACTGCATTAGCTTGGTATCAGTTCATAATTCGTAACAGGAAGAGATAACCATTTATTAAATAAATGATTTGGAATATTCTTTCCCTTTTGTCCCTTCAAAAAAATCTTAATTATGACTCATATTACATTGCTAAATACATATTTGAGGCTTAATGGGGTTTCAGATTAGGCCAGCAACCCCATTTGTCTCACAGTTTAATGCTCAATTAATCTTACTGCAATCTTAGTTCAAGCAGTAGATACTAAAGATTGCTAAGGGTTCTTCTCAAGATGCTGTGATGACACTACATCTTGGTAGAAAGAAAACAAGGGCAACAGATTAGTAGTCTCAGTGTCTCTGTGTAATTGTGATACAAGTCTATTTTAGAACAAGATTCTAGTCCAGTACTTGGGATGACATTATTTCTCATAATAAACTAAGGAATGGGACAGCAAGATAGGTCCAAGTGAAAGTGCTGACACTGTTAAAAAAGAAAACGGGTATACTATCCATCCAAATATAGTGTGTCTTAATTTTGTCCTAGAAATATATACAATGAAATAATGAACTTGTGGGAACAAGG
Source organism: Corvus hawaiiensis (assembly GCF_020740725.1). Lineage (NCBI taxonomy): Eukaryota > Metazoa > Chordata > Aves > Passeriformes > Corvidae > Corvus > Corvus hawaiiensis. The sequence continues at coordinate 41,573,432 of NC_063255.1, read as the reverse complement.
AGTCATATTTGGAGACCAGTTTTATGGCAAGGTGGTAACATAAAACAACACATGTAAAATATTTTAATCCACACTGGTTAATAAATAAAAGTTCTGGAAAATATGAGTTGGAAAATTTTAGTTAAATAATTGTTAAAATCATAAAGATAAGGAATATTCTGTGGCATTCAATGCTCCAGATACTGATAGTGACTAAGAATGTACATACTCATCAAAAAAGATCAGAGAAATTGATAAAGTCCAAGAAAGGCATTAAACACAGGAACTCTCAAGTCTCAGCTATAGTCACCAGAAACCATGAAGATCTTGTTTTATTTGTTTTATTTTTCCCTCTGTGACGGCTCCTACTTGCCGACAGATAGGATGCCAGGCTAGGTGGAGCCTTGATCCAAGACGTGACATTCTCATCTAGAAATTCTGACCCTGTAATTTTTTATGTTTACCTTCTTTTAGATTTGCATTGCCACAGAAAGAAGAATCTGGGTATATGAATGCACAAACAAAAAAAATGTGGAAAAATGAGAGGAAAAAATAATCCTTTTTCATGCAATTAAGAAAGAGGACAACAGAGATTTACTGCAAATTCAGATCCTAATGTATCATTATTCTTTAGAATCTACTAGACCCACTAGTTCACTTGAAACAGTTTTGAAACCCTAATTGTTGTGCCAGACTGAGTGGCCAGGGCTTTTAATTTTTCCTTAAAGAGATAACGCTTATCAATGCTTGGATTATTGCATTGCTTTGAATTGTGAGCATATCCCAAATTTTGTGTTAATAGTCTAGATAATTACATACTAAAGAATGTAGTAACCATTTAATGCCAAAAGACAATTTTGAAAAGGAAAACAAAAGGTAAAAACAAATTGAATAAAGACAATATAGATCTTTTTCACTTAAGACCTAATTCATAGAATCAAATAATTGTTTAGTTTGGAAAAGACATTTAAGATCCAACTTGAAACCCCATACTGCCAAGTCCACCACTAAACGATGTCCTTAAGCACCAAGTCTACCTGTCTTTTAAATACTGCTAGGGATGGTGTCTCAATCACATCCCTGGGCTGCCTGTTCCAGTGCTTGACAACCCTTTCTCAGAGAAGAGATTTTTCCTAATATCAAATCTAAATCTTCTCTGGGACACCGAGATGTTATTTCCTGTTGTTCTATTGGTAGGGACAGTAGAACAGAACAGCAGAAGGAGAAGACACCTTCAGAGAAGTTGATAAAGGAAGGAACCTAGGCAAGCAGGATGCAGCTCAGCTCTGTAAGGCTGAAAAGGTAGGAGTCATGCCAAACAACAGTATTGTGCTCACTCAAGAGCTGGGGTCAAGGAATGACCACCTAAAATATTACAACAGTGGATGCTGAAGACCACCAAAGAAGATCCCTGAAAGACCACATAAGGACTTCCAGCAAGGGGTGCAACTATGCAAAATAAAGTAACACATATATGTACTTTTATTCTGTTATTTCTATCTGCAAAATAAAAGAAATATTTTTCATTTTTCTGTAATAAAATCAAGTAAGCAGGGATAGCTAATGAATATGTAATCGGTGTGTATGATAAAACTGTTCACCTGATGCTTGGTGCACTCAATTAGAGGAAGGATCCTCCGAGTGACCAGTGAACTGTAATAAAGAAAGCCTGCCATCTAATACTCAAAACTCTCTTAGAAAGTTTCTATTAGACCAATTTTGATATCACTATTAGTATTTGGGAGAAGAGACCATCCTCCACCTCACTGCAACAAAGTCCTTGTTTGTTATCTGTCCTTTCAGGTAGATGGAGAGAGTGATAAATGTCCTCTGAGTGTCCTTTTCTCCAGGTTAAAAATCCCCCAGCTCCCTCGGCCTCTCCTCATTGGACTTATTCTGCAGACATTTTGCCCGCTCCATTGCCCTTCTTTGGGCAAGCTCCAGCACCTTGGTGTCTTTCTTGTTGTGAGGGGCTTGAAACTGGACACAGGACTAAAGGTGAGGCCTCACCAGACCCAAGTAAAAGTGAATGATCCCCCCTGGTCCTGCTGGCCACACTGTATCTGATAGCCAGGATGCCATTGGCCTTCTTGGCCACCTGAGAACACTCTGGCTCATGTTCAGCTGCTTTTAACCATCACCCCCAGGTCCTTTGGCCTCCAGGCAGCTTTCTAGACTCTCTGCCCCAAGCCTGTAGCAGTAAATGGAGCTGTTGTGACCCAAGGGCAGGACCTGACACTCCACCTTGTTGAACCTCACACAGCAGGGCTTGGACCATTGATCCAGCCTGTCCAGACCCCTCTTTAGAGCCTTCCTGATTTCCAAGGGATCAACACACTCACCCAACTTTGCATCTCCTGCAAACCAACTGATGATGCACTTGATTTCTCATCTAGGTTATCAAACAGAACTGTCTCTGACACGGAGCCTTGGGGAACTGTCTCTGACAGGGAGCCTTGACAAGCCACCAGCTGGATGCAATTCCATTCATCAGCACTCCCTGAAGCTGACCAAGCAGCCAGTCTTTAACACAGCAAGCAGTGCACTTGCCCAAGCCATGAACAGCCAGTTTGTCCAGGAGAATTCTGTGGGTAACAGTGTCAAAACCTTTACCAAAGTCCAGGCAGTCAAGATCCACAGCCTTTTCCCTCATGCAGTGAGTGGGTCACCTTGTCACAGACGGAGATCAGGTTGATCAAGCAGGACCTGCCTTTCACAAACCCATGCTGCTGGGTCTGATCCCCTGGTTGTTCTGTATGTGATGCATGAATAATAAAATTAATTAGATCTCTAAAGAATAATTATGAACATTAAAATACATAAATAGATCCAGAAATGGGCAAGAGTTATGAATTTTTTTTGGTAATAATGAGAACAAGAATATTTACAGAATTAACCAAGCATCACTGTTATCAGAAGATTCATATCACAGTCTTCCTCAAATGTCATAGCTGAGTATGTAAGAAAACTATAACATTTTTTTGGAAACCTTCCTAGTTTAATCATATCATAGCTTGATCTCATGATATTCAACCATGAAAGCTAACAGAAATAATATATTGAAAAGTAAAAAATGGAAAACAACTCAGGCATTTCATTAAAACATTTGATTCCTCTATCTTGAGGGATGTTAATGAGTTGTTAGAGATCTACTTCTAGGAAAAAAACATAGAAACCCCTTAATGTTAGGATGTTTAAGTGCTTATTTTTAAAAAGGTATAAGGTTGGGAAAACACATAAGAAAATCTACAAACTTATGCTTTCACAATGAATAGAAGACAGCTAAGTTTTTAAAGATATGTCTAGGTCTGGAAAGATGAAATTAGGTATGTCTTTCAGTCTGTAAATATTTAGCATAATTAGTTCAATTCTTTGCTCCATAGGAACTTTTTCAGTTCAGAAATGCCACCTCCCAACCCTTCAATATATTTCCAACATGAAAGCTTTCTCAGAAGCATTTTAGTTGTTGCAAGTAAAAGGTAGTTAAAATCTTAAAAATCAGGCATAATTTCGCATATTTTACACAATATCACTTAAATAAAATTAAAAGATATCCTGAATGTTTTGTCTTCTCTCCTCTGAAGGGCATCCTGAAGATAGACTCTACCTTATAACTTCAACATTTGATTTATAACTTCAACATTTGATCCCTGATATGTTAAAATACAAAATTACAGTATCTTACGTACTTCTTTTATTTATGATTTTCTTTCTTACTTTCCCATTTTGCACACCATATTCAGCTTTTTATTTGACTAGACTTTTCTTTCAGATCATCTGAAAAGGCAGAAGTTGTAGGTACTGTTAATAATTGTGGCAGACTTCTATTTCTTTTAATGGTTTTAGATAAACAAGACATAGACTATCTCCCTTGTAGCACCTTTTCAAGTTGAGTGACAGCAGGTTGCACATCAGCGCTTCTTCATATACTTGCCCATCCTTGGACAGTTTTCCATCAGCTTTCAAAATGGACAATGGAACACTAAAAAAGCAAACTTGAGCCAGAAGGCAGATTGTCTAGAAGTCCACCGTGACCAGAGATATCTCACACCTCCTGCCTCAGACTTGCCTTCAATGAGGATATTGCTGGACTTAGCTCAGCAGAGGTGACTGGTGTTTCACAAAAGATTCCATAGGCAGAACTTTGCAACACGACCTTCCTTCCCAGTGCAGCTGATGAGCAGCCAGCTTTTGCTTGGGCTGGGCAGAGTTGGCAAAGGGAAAAAGACAAAGCTTTTGCTACCTACAACTACTGCCAGCCATTCTGTAATACCTTTGGTCACATTCAGGTCCTTCGCTCTACCCTGGTACCAGAACTTACTGGGGTGCTCAGAAATTCTCCTGCTTCCTTTGTCTTTTAAGAACAGAGCCTAACTTGCTTAAATTTTGTATTTTCTTGATTTTTTGGAGGTTTGATTTTTGTCTGTGTGTGTGTCTTGTTGACTCTATGAAACAGGAAGGAGGGAGGGAAGAAATAATTTCCAAGGACATGAGATTCTGTAAGGTTCTGTCATAGCCTCCTACCTCAAGTTCAGTCTTTTTAAATAAATGGCATGGCAAGGCTGGAGCTGGGACTTGTTCTGTAATCCAATTGCTCAGAATCAAAATGTGCCAGAGGTAACATTTGATGATGGGTTTTAAAATCCAAGAGCTCTCTCTCCAGCAGTACTGTCCAGACACAAGGGAGGATGCTGGGCTGGCCCTGTGACGGTGTCAAACGCTCTTGATACCCCAGTCTGGTATTTGTCAAAGGCAGCAGCTGCCAGTGGGATTCAGCACCACTACTTTCCTCCGTAACACAAATAGCTGGGCAGCAGTAGCTTTAGGAAGAGAAGGGTAGGGTTGAAAACCACTGTAACTGTCTTGTTTGACATAAGAATTTCTAAGTATTTCTAAAGATTTTCAAGTTCTTTACTCTTTTCTGACATAAAAGTCAGCAGGTGCTCTAAGATGAGGAAACTGAGTGAACCCATCTCTCTTTCTCCCACCTTCCTCTTGAAAGCCCAGTGTTTTGTAGAGATAACTAAACCTCAAAGTAAATCTGACCTAGTGCTTTTTCACATGACTATGTCAAGTTCAGCAGTCAGACCTCTGAAAAGATTCATTGGAGTAGTACTATAAGAGTAGACTTAAGGTCTCGAAGAGCAAATCTAATCTCACATGTCTTTCTCTAGGATGACGAGTCATCTCAGGTTGCCTGGTGCTGGTATGACTGTCTAAAACATTTAACAGCTCTTTCTACTTGTTAAGGAAGGAAAATGTGATGATGACTTTCCAGTTCATTTGGCAGCACTTTCCCCTGAGTTCTCCTTGAATTAGTTACAGTTGCACGTCAGAATTGATTTGGAAACAGGGCCTAAAAGAATACAAATACCTGAGTGAACTTGTGCATTCAGAGCTTGCAGTTCGGTGGAGTAAGAAAGCGCATGTGTTTTCCAGGAATCTATTAAAGAGCAAGTAGACATTAAATACATACATGGTGAATCTACAGAATGAAAAGTCACAATTAAAAATCAAATAAATAAATCAAAACATTAAAAGTAGTTAAATAAGCACCATGAAGTTCACTCATCATGCTGTGAAGTTGAGATTATTTGGCACACATTTTTGTTAAGGATCATTATGCGGGGTTTGGAATCCTAAACTGACTAGCAACTTAAATCTCAGCAAGTATTTTAGTGAATCCAATGTGTTGACTCAAACAGATGAAGTATATGTGTCTGTAGGACTCACACAAGCATTCTGCACATGATTTCTTACTTGGAGAAAGTGAAAATTCCTTCAGGCACTTGGAACAGCTCTGGTTTGCCACTTTCCATCATTGATCCTACTTTTGTTGAGATTTTATATTTTACTGTGTAAAACAACTAAGTTTAAAGGTAGTCTAAATCAAAGTCTAAATCAAAGGTAGTGGATTAACAAAGACATCTTTAGCTCACACTATATTAACTAATTTAATGCCAACCTGACATACAGAAAATGTTTTTAGGAAGCTATTAAAGAACTCTTCCTTGCAGAGATGGGCACACATCTCTTCTCCATACACAGACAGATCAGTGACAGAACACAGACAGATAGAAGTCCATAGAAGAGTATAATTTTTCTCAAGTCATTCACAAAAATGTTATATAGTATCTGAAACTGAAGTTCTGTTCAATCCTGAAAATGCAGCATCATTTATCCCTTGATAAAAGGGACCTCATTGCTTACTTCTACCTCCATGTGGTCTACTCAGAAAAGGAGGGACCACATATCTTTGTCTCCATACCATGACATAGGAAGACTTCTTTTCTTCTGCACTTGTTTTTATTCTTTGAAATTTATTACCTCATGTTTCACCTTCAGAGTTTTCTAATTGATTCAAGATCAGTTAGGTGAACGTACATTGTCTGAATTTAGACTTCTCTCCAGTTTTTAAGCATTTCTTAGCAGTCTCTGAGCACCATGGTTCCATCAGTAAGCACTATTTAATCAGATTCGCTTCAGTTTTTCAAAGATCAGACTTTAGGCGAGAAATGTGAAATGAGAAAGACTTGCATTCTCTACATTGTCATGTGTTTTCCTATTTACTACCATTTCTTACATTATTTTGAACTTTTCATTAAAGAATTAGTGAATGCACCAAAGTAGATTATTAGTGGTTAAGTAAAAAGGCATTGGAACAAATGATACTTTCTGACAATAAGTTATTATTTTAAAAAGTTTTTTAGCCTTATCTCTAAGCTTGGACTATGATCTTCATATATTCATTACTGCAGATTTTCACACAGTTTAGTGAATTCTCTGAAAACAATTAGATCACACAGTTCTTCTTCCAAGATAAATTCTGCTGAGGCCACATAAGTATTTCTGTTGTCAGTCTTCATAGTGAAATCAAGAGAATTATGGAGACAATGTTGTTTTTAAATGTCAGTCACAGGTGATCTTTGAGCTGGTATAAGAAGAGTTTTGTTGCATCTGTATGTAGTCAATATGAAAAATATTTTCTGTTTTTCTATCATTAATTGCTCCATTGAAACCTTTACTTTTTTTCAATGATTACTGCTAGTTTTCTTCCTCTGCAAGGCAGCATATGACAGGAATGATCTAGTTTTGGAATTAAGAAGAGACACACAAGGATAAAAGCATTTAATGATGAGAGGTGGATTCACAGGAAAGAGCTGCAGCATTTATTCGCACAATATAAACTAATAAATATACGTAGGTATTTACCTATGTATATTCATTTACTTCCTTTCATTACTGGAATGTAGATCTACTTTCTTGGCTGAACAAAAAGTTGATGGGTGGTACACTAATTTAACTGGATGAGTGGCTGTTGAGATACTTCCAAGTACAATGGACCTAGAGGGCAGATGGTCGTGATGAATTTGCATGGTGGTGCTTAGAAATCTAGTGAGTCTGGCTGGGGATAGGTAGAAGTCTGACATTGTCAACTTAACCTCCAAATCGAGTTACTCCTTACAACCATCAAATTACTCTTTACAACCCCTGGTGGGCTGTTGGTGTGTTGCATTGCTCGGTTTGGTTTAGCAAGCCGCAGCCTTCTCAGAAAGCACTGCGAGGCTGCTTAGGATAGAGTGGCAGTTCCGCTCTCCTGTAGCCCTTCCAGATGGCCCTGTGTACCTGCTCCAGCTAGCTGGCCTCCACAACATGGTTACAGTAAAGGAGCCGATAAGGGTCTCTCCATGAGGGCCTCAGAGGAACTTATATTGCATGGTGACAAGCCAATTTCCAGAGGCAGAGAGACCACGTGGTCCGGGAGCCTGGATCTTTTCTGGGGATGAGGGAGGCGGAGAGAGCATATGGACAAATGATCTCGGGGCGCAGGGGCAGTACTGGAACCAATAGGGAGAACCTGAGGGAGCGGCCAGGGCTAGGGGCAAGGGAAAGGCAGGGGAAACAATGTGGAATAAGAAAAGCAGTGGGTAAAGTACAGCACCACATTGGGGGCTTGTGGGCTGCTGTGCATGAATATTGAAAGCCTTCAACTGGCTTATGGAATATTATTGAAGGTTTGTTAAGGAAGGAACTTTGTGAAAATTTATGAGACAGAAATGTCTATTCCTACTTATTTTTTAAAGAAATCTCAAGACTATGATTGTAGGAAAGGAGTTTGTAAATATTGTGCTGAAATTATATGGCTTATCCACCATTTCAATATAAACAAAGCTGCGAGAGATGGGAAAATCTTGGTAAGCAGGCTCTCATACATTGTTCATTATATAATTTATGTTATATGTATTTATGATATAAAATTATTTATCTCCTTAAACAATGATAACATGTTAAATAAGGAAGGTGTCCAAGCATGATGTAGTTTCAAGCTGATCTAAGGCTTAGTTACAGTTGGTTTTTGGTTTTGGTTTTTTTTTCCCATTTTGTCTATTGCCAGCACTCATCAGTGGTCTTTCAGAGACTCTCACACTTAAAAAATTAAACAGTTTAATTGAATAAGTGTTTAAAAAGAATTGTTTTCCTCTTACCTATAATATCACAACCTAGATCCATGCAGTTAGCAGCAGTTCTTTCTTAATCACATGAAAACAACACCCGTGCTGTCCAACTGTTCATTATGAACTGACTGTTCCGCATATACTATACACATATAGTCTCAAGTGACCACTTCATGGTAGTCCCAACTAGCTACTTCTAGTTGGCTTTTCAAATCAGAGCACTTGATGATAAATTAGGAACTGGCCATGAGATTGTGGCAAAAAAAAATAAGATATGACCAGCCTAAGCTGAGCTGAAAGTTATCAGACCTGCATATTTTGTTCTGTAAAAAATTGCATTCTGTGCTTTGAACTAACTCAGGTTTATTGCTTTCTCTCTAAACCAAACTCTGCTTTCCACGAGTGTAGGTCACATGGTACTGCTTCTACACAGCAGGTCTATTTAATCACTGCTATCCACCTTTTCTCTTACTAAGACAACTCTTAAAACTCCTCAGATCACCCTCAACTAGGAAAGAAATGATCTGGGAACTTTAGCCTCTTGCAGCTAATCTAACTGTCTATTTTCATGCACAGCAAGCTGCCCAGGTATTTAGCAATAGTTGAAAAGCTGAAAAAATAACATGTCAGGGTCTCCCCCCCCCCCGCCACGTAGCCCTGGCAGAGGGGCCCTGGCGAGGAGGCACAGAGTTTCCCTAGCCCCTGGTCAACCTCGTTCCCCATTGGTTGTTTTGTGTTCCCTTGCGCAGGGAAAGGCCCTCAGGTCCCGTGACTGTAACAGACCCAGCAGATCTTCAGCCATGCGGCTGGAGAAAGAAACATCTCTGAAACATCTATCAAGAATTGGTCCATATATACTTCTTTTCCACGGGCCTCGTTGTTTGATACACGTGTATTACAGTATCCACACTATAGCAAATGGTAGAGAATTGCGAGCAGAACGACCCCCGATCCCTAAGCGACTGATTTGTGAGTAAACCCTAGAAACTTGGATTCCTCTTCTTGTTTTTGTTTTGCTATTCCATATCTAAACTATGGAGGAACCATGGGAAGACTCTTGGCTCTCCGAGCTGCATATGGACATTTATCTTAAACTTGAAAAGATTCTTGAACAACGATTTGTAAATCTTAACTTAATTCAAGCTCAAAAGGAACTGAAACACTTCCTTTCATGGTTGTTTAAGAACTTTTTCTATGTTTCTTGGGATTTAATTCTTACCAAAGACTTTTGGAAGATCGTTTGGACACAGCTAATTTTTGAGGCAAAATATATGCTGATGGAAGAATATTTTTGTGAATATTATTTAATTACCGAGACTGTTGAGCAATGTCAGCTGTGTCCTGGCAAAGGGAAGCCTGGCTCAGGGACTGTGCGACCCAGGCCACGTGGACCGAGCCCTCTGTGAGCAGCAGTGAGGCAATTCCCGCACGCGGGCGGAGCCACACGGGCTGCAGTGTCGGCGGCAGAGCGAGGCGAGGCGAGAGCGGCGCAACCTGGCAGTGCCTGCCTAGCCCCGCACAGCGCGTGGCGGAGTGAGCCCCGTGAACGCCCAACCGAGAGGGGTGGCGCGTGGGTGGCGGCTGGCGGCGGAGCAGAGCCGTACCCAGCCAAAACGTGCGCTGGAGCAGGGTGTGGGGGGGCCATTGCTTGGGGGCCCGACCGAGACGTGGATGCAGTGCCTGGCAGCGGCAGCGAAGCTGCAACCAGAGGAGGCGATGCACGGAGAACTGAGCGGCCTGGCCCGGCCCGGCCTGGCCCGTGCCGCCTCAAATGCGACCCCGGGAAGAGCGCGCAGGCACGAGCAGCCCAGCCCCAGCAGCCCTGAGAATTCCAACATGGGAGTGAGCAAAAACGAAAGAGAAAGCAAAAACGCAGCAAGACAGAAAACAGCAGCCACTCGGAAAAAGGAAAAGATCACTGTTTCATGGCTAGCTCAGTCGGTAGAGCATGAGACTCTTAATCTCAGGGTTGTGGGTTTGAGCCCCACGTTGGGGGCTAGACTGTAGGAGCTTGGGTGGGTTGGATGGTCGGGATGGTCAGAGACGAGAGATCTCTGAAGTGAGATCTTGGAACATGTGGTTTATTGCAGAGGGCATGGGTACAGGGGCACTGCTTAGAGCTGCCAGACGCAGCTCGGAGCAGGCCCAAGAGAGCAAGAGAGTAAAAGTAAGGGCAAGTAGGTAAGAGTGGAGTAAGAGTGAGTGAAGAGGAAGTAAGTAAGAGGGTAGTAAGTAAGGCGGTAAGGGCAGAAGTCCTGGTTACAATACAATAAATCATCTTCTGTACTGAATATTCTAATTTTCACTAGCCAATCTAATACAAGATACAAATCCTATAGCATTTACATACAGCCTATAAGAGTTCTTATATTACCATAGAGTGTTACATCTTAACTCCTAAAAACTACTCTTTGGACCCCTTCTGCTGAGCTAGTAGGGTCTGCTCTGACCCTTGGACCTGTCTACAAGCAGAGGGTACTGTTCAATCAAGAGGGGATTACCTTCAGTCGGCCATACCATTGTTTTCCAGTTGTTCAGTAACTAAGACTTGGTATCTCAAAGGTGGCCTTCATTTCGATGTCGCTTATAGTTTTCATATTCCCAAAATCTTTTGTCAGGCAATCATATTTATAAGGCTTTCCTGTTTCATCTTCCCCAACAGATAGCTAAGGTTTTAGGAATAGTAAAATGGTATAATGTTAAACAAAATTATGGTTTGATAACGAGATGTGACAATCAACAAGACATATTCATTCACAGAACTGCTATTAAAAGAATGCTATTAAAAAGAATAACCCAGAAATATACATCCCAAGCTTGGGAGATGGAGAGGTGGTGGAATTCAAAATTGTGCAAGGTAGAAGAGGGTTACAAGCAGTGGAGGTCACTGGGCCTGATGGTGTTGCTGTAAAAGGCAGTATGTATGCTAAAAATCGTAGTCATGTTAGACAATATCTCCATTGTAGGCCCCCCCTACAGTCTCCCTTTCCTAATCCCACCTTTCCCTTTTACCCTATGTCCTATTACCTCCAGTGTATTCCCAATCCATTTTGCCACCCATGGTTTCCCTCACAAAACCATGCCTTTGCCAATTGTTTCCCCAAAAATCCCTTTCCAATGCCGAGTGGGGGATGAAAAGGGGGAGGGAAGAAATTAAACCCTCTCCTGCATCAGTTTCCCCACAAAGCATGCTCGGAGAGTCCTGTCTCCCTTCTGTCAGCCCTAAGATGTTCCACAGAATCTGTTTGGACATTTAAAGACTCAGGAGGGTGGCTTGTTTTGTTTTGAAACTGTTCTTGTTATGTTTATCCAGTTGTTTTCAATGCTAAGTTTAAAATCTCTTTTTTATTAAAAATAAACAGGTGAAATGTCGGGGTCCCTTCCCCCCCTGCCGTGGGATCCTGGGAGAGGGGCCCTGGAGGAGAGACACAGGGTTTCCCTGCCCCTGGTCAGCCTCGTTCCCCATTGGTTGTTTTGTGTTCCCCTGCGTGGGCAAGGACCCTCGGGTCCCGTGACTGTAACAGTTCCTTGGCAGATCTTCAGCCATGAGGCTGGAGAAATAAACATCTCTGAAACATCTATCAAGAATCGGTCCATATATATTTCTTTTTCACCGCCTCCTTGTTTGATACACGCGTGTTACAGTATCCACACTGTAGCAATAACATACCAAATTTCTATGATGGACAGCAGATAAGTGCCAGCAAGTCCGCTTCTCAGGCAGCATTCTCAAAAAACATTTCAACTTCAGTGACTGATCAATACTGGACACTTGTTTTTCCTGGTCAAATAAGGAAACATCAAATTTGAGGAGGTTAGAAGCAAAGTTGGTTTTGTTTTCAATTTTTCAGATATGATTTTCTTTTTATCTAAACCAAAAGTGGGATCACAAGAATATGCCTCTGACTGCACAGGAATGAACTAACTACTCTGCTAAGTCCATGCTATTTATTGGGCAAATCTGCATGCTTTAAACAAAGATACAGTGACGAAATTACTTATAGAGCCATTCGGACTTCTTTCCACTGAAAATATTTTCTCATACTCACAAAATAAATTTGGATATATACCAGTGAAGTTTAATTTTTCTAACTTCCTATAATAGCAACCTAGAAATTGTCCTGAACACTTCTGTATTGTTTTAAGAATATAATACATATGCCTTGCTCAATATGACATGCAAATACTTAAGTCTGGGAAGCCTCCAGAAATTTCACCTTCTTTATAACTATTATGTGGAAGAGTTGCACGGGAAAATAATTTTTTCTCACAGTTTTTAATTGTCATTTTTTGGCAAAAATATTTGGGGACAAGCTATTTTTAAAGCAGAATTAGCTTAAGTATTAATTTAATGCAGTCTACTACATATTTACTTTTTTTTTTTAAGTCCTGGAAGAAGTGGATCTTTTTTTCATGTACAGTAATCTGCATTTCACTTGCCAAAGAAAATTAAGATAGTAACATTTTCTTGCTGTAAAACCATTCTGAAATGATCTAGAGAAAAGAGAATACATTTCCTTTCCTGTACTCAATCAAAAAGAGCAACTAATGAAAAGAAGGAATCAAATCCCCAGAGCACTGTTTTCCATTAGGTTTCCTTCTTTCTTATTTTCTTCTCCACCTTTTTTTAATTTAAATTATTAAATATATCCATGGCTTCTTCCTCAAAAAATTCCAAAGAAGTTTGTAGATGGATGCCTTTAAAACTCTTCCTTCGTGTTACATGCCTAAATATATGACTTGATATAGAAAAACACTTTAATGATACTATACCTGACTTATAGAGCAAAACATTTTTGCACTTACAATTATATGATTTCTGGAGAGGTTTCTTCTTTTTTTTTCCATTTTCTTTTCTGTCAAAGATCAAAGAAGAATCAATTAAAGACCTGTTTTAAGAGATGATGATCTTCTTCTTTCTGACACATTTTACTGAATTTTGGTTTATAATAAAAAATAATCATTGCTTTAAAAACATGAATTAAACACATATGTTAACATGACATACTCATGGCAAATTCACACTCACACGAGAACATTTCTGTGCACATCTAAGCAAATACATGTTGATAGATTTCAATTTTTAAAATCTTGAGTTAATGGGCAGGGTGTGAACCTGTTTTCTGAAATTTGTAAATTTCCCTTGCAAGAAAGTTATATCAAAGAAATTAATGGTTAATGGAAGGGATGGAATCTGTATCTGTCCTTTGTATTTAAATCCAGTGTTTCCATCTGAGTCCATATATACCAGTATCATGTAAAATATCTTATTTACATAAGCTTTAATGGCTTCATTTTTCATGAATGGTAGAATTATTGAGTTACAAAGGTCATTTGGAATAAGTTTGCATAAATTATTTATTAAAATTCAATCTATTGTGTTGTTCTGCTTATGCACCACAATGTTCAAGAACTACTTGTTTCCTATTACATGCCTTTGAATATTACGTACAATTTGAAATAAAGCAGAAAACTTGTCATAGTAGCAGTATATATTCACTGATCTTATATGGAGAAATAAGAGCACCAGGGTATTTTGTGCCCTTTTGTTTGTGCTTTAAATGCAACAGGGTCATAGAAACTGGAGAGGAAGAGGAGATGGCTTTTGGAGATAATAGAATGCACAGTTGACTAAAACAGTCATGAAGTTAGGAGGCAAATATTTTTTAAAAATGGTGTTTGGTTGGCCATAGCTGTAATCAAATGCTGACACAGCAACTACATACTTTCAAATGCACAAGTCAAAATTAGCATTAGCTGTGGATAGCCATCATGTAATAAAAAGGAAGAAAGTCTTTATCATCTTAGCGTTCAAGATGGTAAAGTGAAATACGCAAATATTTCAGTTTCACATTTTGAAAAAGGGTGGGTCTCCAAGTGATGCTGAAGTTTATGTAACTAATTCAGGGCAGTGAAATTATAGCAATTTATGTTAAAGTTCCTGGAGAGGCTTGCTTACATTGGTTTTGTATGTATATGCTTTAGTGTGAAATTGTGAAATCCTAATAAATTACTAATACCATAAATAAGAATCATGCTTTCTTAAAGGTAATACTAATTTGGGGCAAAATTTCACCTTAAATAATGTTCTCCCATTTTATTCCATAGCTCTTGCATGTATAATTGTCCAATTAGAAAAGTGTGAAACAGATTCTTGCAGCGTTGTAAATTATCAAATACTTGTCCAATAAATGTACTTAAAAACACATTGCTCAAAAAAAAAATCACATTTTGTATGGCATGTATTTCAGCATAATTGCACTATATACATTTTGAGTAAAAGAACTGTCTGTGAATACCTCAGCCGCTGCTCATACAAATTGCCTGCAAAAAAAAAAAGAGATTTATTAGACAAAAATTAAGGAGAATAAAAGCTTTATGGAGCATACGTGTTCACACAGTCCTGTTTCCAGCCATGAAAGTGTTCATTTTAGCCGTAGCCAGGAGGGGCATGTCCAGGACCTAGAGGTTATTCTATACCCCATCATATCTTTCCTGGGGATGGGTGTAAGGGAGTCTTTTCAGCGGAGAAGTAGTTTCCTCTGATTGAGTAAGTAAGCATGGTGGAAGGAGCAGTGGGGTAATGCCGATTCCCAGCCTGGGGGGGCAGGGGGAGGATGTTGAGAGGCAGTGTGGTTTAGAGGGTCTCGGGGGAGCACTAAATTGGGAGCTGATTCCTAAACCATGACACACACACATGCTTAAGAACTTGACTTGCTTGCACAAATCAGGTCTCAGTTCTTTTCTGTGCATGTGGTCTATTTTTAAGACTTAGTTGAAGTTTAAGCGTAGTGATAGCCGCTTGTACATGGAAGAAATTCTTGTCAGGACTAGTCTTTCCTGGAGTGTATACAGAATGTCCTTTTCCTCAAGGAGGAAAATAAAAAAAAAAAAGAATTCTAAAAATTCTAACATTCCCTACCTTCAGAAATACCATTTGAAGTATGACATTTCAGTGAATTAACACATACTGGCATTAAAAGTAATTAACACTCTCCAGGTATTTCACCTTGAATTATGTCAATTCTAGAACTAGAAATTGACTCAAGGACAGGGAAAATTTTTGCTTGTTCTTTTATCATACTCAGAAGGCATGACCATGCTGTTAAAGTTTACACCACTCTCCATCTAATTTTCAAAGACCAAAGCCATAAAATTATATATTAAATAGACCACACGATGCATGTAGAAACCTGCATTTTGTTTTTACTGGAAAAACCATCTCCCATTTTTAAAAAAATCTAATTCTATATCTTGTAAAGCTGCAATTCAATTGAGGAGTAAGAATAGGTAAAATGTTAAATATTTTGCAGACATTTTTATTAAAGAAAAATCAAGTTTAGAGAGAAGAAAGTGAACGTATGCAAACTTTTCTTGTAATAAATGGGATAGGACTGTCCCTCACTAATTCTAGCTTTCCTTATCCATGATGTGTTTAATTATTTTTATCATTACGATAGGGGTTTTTTTTCATCTTAATATTATAATTCTTTCTGTGCTGATGTGACTACACCAACAAATGTGACTGGTAATGATTAAAAGTTTAGACAAAATACAATTTTTAGGAATAATAAGCAAAAAAACCCTGCAGTGTAAAGTGCAAAATAACGTTAACATTCATTTGTTTAAGCAAAGAAAAGTTTCAATGACTTTGAACCTCTTCTACATGTTTTGATATAGTGTATGAATGAGCGAAGTGCACTGTTTCTGAAATCTGACATTCAAATAATTTCCCTGCAGATTGTTTTTCTGGTCAAAACTGAATTATGTTTGTTTTCTGTGACAAATATTTGGAGCAAATATAATCAAAAACCGCAAAAAAAAAAAAATTGTCCCCATGTCTGTACTACTAAATCTTGAGTTTCTATTAAGCTTTGTTTTAGAAAAGTCACAACTGTGTCTTGGAGTACTAATATTTCCAGATGTAATTAATTTAAATATAACATAAAAGCAGCAGGTCCCATATGAAATAGACAACTATTCTCTTCATAAGTTCATTAAACTGTAAACCGAGACCATGCTTAAAGGCTGCTCTTCATCGTCTTTCTTTTATTTATTTTCATTTGTTTTACTTGGGCTGTTTTGAGTGCTTAAGTGAATCAAAGGAAAAATGTATGAGTAAAAGAAATGCTATAAATGTGTTAAAGAAACATATAGAGTTACTTTTCATGCAGGGATATTAAGGGATTTGTATTTTTTTTTTTCTTATGATTTCTGTGAAAATAGGTCCTCATTGTCAGTGGTCAAAGGAAGTCTAGTTTAGGAAACCTAAAGTTTCTCATGACATTTGTTTTTTATTTGTGGGATAGATGTACTGCAGAAACTGCAGAAGGTCATGCATGTTAACTATGCAGAGTACTGGGTGGTCTAAATACAGATCTTGAGCATCTCTAGATGTCCTCTGTCATTACTCCTAAACTTCACTGTGCAGTCATACTGCACACACACTATTATACACGTAAGAGCACCCTGTTTATGCTCTATGAAGCATGTGTTCAAGATTTTCACAAATCCACAGGGAAAGTAATTTTCCCTGTGGTCATATCAAACTATGTGCAATGCACATAATACATTGCTAATACTATCTTTTCCTAACATGTATTGTTCAGCCAACCCAAGAATAGAACAAAATATAGATAAGGGAAGTAGATGCCAAGTAATAGATCTCAGGGCCAGATGTTAACAGTGATAAAATGCAAAATTTTCTCAAGTGGTTTCTGTTTCAAATTTGTAGTTTCCTGTTGGACTAAAGCATGGCTTTCAGAAGAGGCATCACGAGTTAATATAAAGATATCAGCTGACAAATACTGTAATATGTTCACCGGTTTAATTGCCTCCACTACAGAAATTAGATCTCTTTAGTAGTTTCAGCTCCCAGTTACCATTTCCTACTATGCCTTCGACACTTATGTTTCCTTTTCTTTGTCTCATTGGTTATTTAGAGTTGTAACTTCCGCTTGTATTGAACTTAAGTTGATTGAGCTTCTCTTGTCTTTTGCTGTTAGATAGATACTCTAAGTTCATCTATTTCTGATATTTCTTTTAATTGTTTCCAGTTTGCCAAGAAATAATTGTGGTGGTTTGGGGGGGGGGGTTGTTTGTTTGTTTGTTTTTAAGCATGAACTGCTCAATAGGCTAACAGAGGATGGCAGACATTAAAAACAGGACAGTCTGCAAATATGCAATGAAGTTAAATATCTCCTGACATACAGATCAAATTGAGGCTTTAAGATTGACATGAATGCAGTGTTTCTTGTTCTACACTAGACAGTTTGCAGTTGTGAGGGCTGAGAAAGCAAGAAGGCTGAAAAATAAACATGGTGTAGGACGGAGTGCCTGTTGTAGGTAGACCATGGCAGGAAAGACAGGTGTTTCCTTGTGATGATTTTGGTTAAATCTCAGCTGAATATAAGAGAAGGATGTCCTCTTTCTTTCTATTTTTTTGGCCTATAAAGTTGAGACTATCTGCCTCTAGAAAGAAGCATTTCAAGTTTTAGGAAGACTGGGTAAATCTGATTTGTTGTTGTTGCTCTAATATAATTATGCCTTAACATTTATGTAACACACAGTGTACACAATTTTCTTTCCTTATTCCTTCTCTTCTGCCTCATTTCTGCTATTCAACACAGGATAGGATTTATGTCCCTGAGATAAATTTCTCTTTATGAATTAACATTAGAAATACTGATGAGAATTTGTGCCTTCTGTCTTCATTTTACTAAATGCATAGTAAGAATCTTACTGAGATAGCTATAATACCTTAGCAAGTCTTTCAGGCTTGGGAACACATAGTGGATTCTTAGTTTTTGTTTTCAAGTGACCGCAAGAACTAACTAAATAAATTTTGTGTGAAATTCTGTTGGAAGGAGACTTTTATGAAAGATTGAGAAGTCTAATTCAGGCTACTGAAAACCAGAATAAACTCAAATGCAGTCTGCTTCTCTCTCAAGGAGGAAGAATATTGTCACTAGCTGTTCTTTCAGCTTGCTCCACGAATAGGATTAGAAGGACTTACAGACTATGGAAAAGTAGAACAGGGATAATTTAATTATGGAAGGAAGATATCTTAAATGTCTTTTCAAACTACAGGAAGAGAGGTAACAAAATTCTTTTTTCCCTTAATACTCACATTCAGGATGAGTTTAAGTGGCAATTACTGAAGAAAAATAATTAAATGGAATGTTTGAAGTCAGACCCACAGCAAATATTTATGGAGAATGTATAACCTCCTAAGACAAATATTTGTGATATGCAGGTCCATGGTTCTTGTTTATAATCGAATTATGATATAAAGACTCTAGTGGATGGTTGGAGAACCATAAAGCTTTTTCTTTTTTTCTACCCCTAGTTTGACTAAAAGTAGAAGGCATCTTATAATTTAATTATAGGGAACTCTAGGAACTGTATTGTAGGTTAAGGGGGTTCTGGGGGTCCAGTCGGGACGGCCGGACGTAGACGGTGACGGATGGAGACGAGAGATCTCTATAGGCAGGTCTTGGGACACAGCCGGTTTATTGTAAAGGGCGTGGGTATTGGGGCACTGCTCAGAGCTGGTAGACTCAGCTCTGAGCAGGCCCAAGAGAGCAAGAGAGTGAACGGGTGAGAGAGAGAGAGAGAGAGAGAGTAGGAGCAAGAGTAGAAGTGGAAGAGAGGAATGAATAGAAGAGAGAATGAATAGAAGTGAGAATGAGAATGTCTGAAGTCCTGGTTACAATACAATAAATCATCTTCTGCACTGAATATTCTAATTGTCACTAACCAATCTAATACAAGATACAAATCCTATAGCATTTACATACAGCCTATAAGAGTTCTTATATTACCATAGAGTGTTACATCTTAACTTCTAAAAACTACTCTTTGGACCCCTTCTGCTGAGCTAGTAGGGTCTGCTCTGACCCTTGGACCTGTTTGCAAGCAGAGGGTATTGTTGCATCAAGAGGGGATTACTTCAGTCGGCCATACCATTGTTTTCTAGTTGTTCAGTAACTAAGACCTGGTATTTCAAAAGTGGCTTTCATTTCAATGTTGCCTGTAGTTTTCATATTCCCAAAATCTTTTGTCAGGCAATCATATTTCCAAGGCTTTCCTGTTTCATCTTCCCCAACACTGTATAGTTGTGCAACTGAAATTTTTGCAAAGAAAAGCTTCTCCTGGTACACTGGCTGAAGCCTACCCAACCCTTTCTCTTCCTCTTAATTTCTAGGTTTACTTTGGCAGGTAAAAAAGATTCAGGTGGGTGAGATAAAGCTTTGAAGAAAGCAATTAGCATTTCCATTCTGTATAATACACATATCCTTGGTCTTTACAGGCTGCTGCTTGCTATATTGAGGTCCTCTGATTGACACTTTGTCACAAGCCACATAAAGAAAACCTCATAGTTCAGAGGTGTTCTATTGCACGTTTCACACAGTTGTTGCTGCTAGTGATGCTAAAGGAGAAAAAAAATCACTGGACCAGTAAAGTAAATTTCTTAGTGCAAAAGAGCAATCTTTAGAGCAGTAAGAAGAGCAGCGTTCCAAGTCACCAAAGCAGTTTAAGAATGATTGCAGAAAATGCAAGGGTAAAGTAGATTGGAAAGGTTTAAAGCTTCTGTGACAGCTCATAGGCAAGAACTAAGCATCCAAGATGTAGAGATGGGCCAAGTTTTACAAAGAACATGTGATTCTATTAAGTCATGACATCAAAACACAACTGAAATTGTTATAAAAGGAAAAACTATAATTACTGATGGTGCTATTGGTACCATATTCTGTTTTGGTTTATAATTAGAATATCCTAATAAACTGCTTCTTATGTCCTTATCTGTCTTTTTGACTCTTGTTTAATGCAAATAAATTGAGGAGTATGAAACACATGGAGAAGAATGTGGCTTAGAAATAATTGCACTGAAATTTCAAGTTGGCTGGTTTCCCCCATCCTGGAAATCATTATTTGAAGTAAAGAACTTCATTTGTTTTCATGTAGCTTGGTTTCCAAATTTACTGAGTAGAAGGAATTGCTTGACGCATACAGAATTTAAGTTGGTGTAAAAAACCCAAACAAAAGCTTTTTATCTAATGTCCTCCACCTCTTCTTCTTTAGAATGTACTATTTTGTGCAATGTTGCAAAAATCTTAATGAGCTTGATCCCGTGGTTGTCTGCACACACATTTAGCCACTTTGCTACCACAGAATAACCTAGCTGCCCTGACACCTCCTACATGTGAGGTATGCAGCTGTTATTTCTGTTAATCTTCACAATGCCAACTTTTAAGTCCTCTAAATTCAGTCATAAGACAATATTTCACACATATATAATTGGCATGATTAGTAAGTCTTGTGATAAAGAAAGGAAGCTGATACATGCATGATATAATATGCTGTAGTTTCTCAAATTTATTCTATTTCCAGTAAGCTGGTTCTGTGTTTAAACCAAGAAAATACTAATATGTCTTATAGAAACTGTTGAAGAGAAGGGTTCTTCTTTTTAAACTCAAAATTATGGGGGTTTTTATTCATTATTAATGCTTATGTTCCAAAAGAGCTCAATGTGTTTAAAAATGGGATTGCTTAGAAAAGTTGTTGATTTTGTCATTTGGAAAATGCTTGGGAACTAGTTGCTTTTTTACAAGTATGCTGACTATTCAGAATTACCTTGCTATAAGACAAAAAGTGATAGTTAATACTTGTGGTAGACATATTGCATGTTCAGACTCAGAATTCTGTCACTACTAGATTAATTAATTCACTGTCTTGGTGAGTATGTGTGACATGCTTATAACTATTTTCAAGATAACATATTATACAGAGGCATAACACACTTTTTGTTATGAAGAAAGAATTGTGCTAAATTACATGAATGAGTTAAAACCTTCAAATTTGATAGGAAAACCTAAGTGTGGTAAAATCTGTGTTCCATGCATCCAGTCATCAAGCTGTTGTAGCTGAAGGGTGTAATACTGTCCAAGTAATGACAATTATTGGGACAGTTAGTGCTTCGCATGAGTTTAGACATCATGAATGACGTCTTATTTTCCAATGACATTTAAGGGATAACCTCGACAAGTTTACACAGAAAAACTTCCAAAATGCTTAAAAATCACTTATATCTCTTTTCTAGTTCAGATTATATTGACCACAATATTTCATTCAACTAAGAAAATTTTTTTTACATTTTAATAGTATTTGGTAGGGTCCTAGAGAACATGGGAGATCTGGAAAAATTTAGTTGGTTTTTTTTTTTTTCCTGGGATGCCTAAATGCAGTTTTCATTAGAAGGAGACTAAGTTTTGAGTCTGGGTCCTAATCTCATGAAACAAGAATAAATAATACAAACCATTTACCTATTGATTTTTTTTTCCCTTTAGTCTTGGTAAAATTAATCCAAAGCCTCAAATTCTTTCCATTTTCCCAGGAACCTTTGTAAAGGGCCAATTTTTTCTTCTTTTACTTAATTGAGAAGTCTTACCAAGTCAAATTCTTTCATCTCTCCTTCTGTCATTTATTAAGTTCTCCTTTTAATAGTCCATGTGTATGTGCAAGTTTGACTTCAGGTGCGCAATCCTGAAATCTTAATATGCAACTTTTTTATAAACAATACAAAGAAGTTGACAGGTCTCAAAGGGGCTTGTGTGAAAAGATAATTAAGTGCTTTAGAGAGTGTCAAGAGTCAATAGCTCAGCACTGTCAGCATCTTCGAGTGTTACAGGCTATAATTAGATGGCATGGAGGTGTAAGAGATGTTTGGCAGTTTATTCCAGCATGATCTTGAGGGTAAAAGTAAAGAGCTGCCTCGAAATGTGACACTATGAGTGAGGAGAGCAGGAACATTAAAACCTCACACATGTCTTTTAGTGACTTAGACAAATTGCTCCTTTGTGGAGATGCCACTCTTTGTAAAATTTTCTTCCATCTATCCAGTCAGTTTTATCTTATGCCCCAAATTTTGATTGTGAGGTCACTGGTACTTTTGCTTTTTAATATTCCAACTCCTGACTTACTAAATCACTTCAGTAAAATTTTCAGAAGCACTTATCTGATTTAACTATTGCTATTTAAATTAGTCTATGAGACAAATCATTTACCTGATTACTGAATTCTGTACCTCTTTAAATATAATAATTTTTTTTTTCTGTTACTTATCTGTTACAGTGGGGATACTGCAACACGTGTATCAGACAACAAGGCCCGTGGAAAGAAGTATATATGGACTGATTCTTGGTAGATGTTTCAGAGAGATGTTTATTTCTCCAGCTCATGGCTGAGGATCTGCCGAGGAACTGCTCAATCATGGGACCCGAGGGTCCTTGCCCACGCAGGGGAACACAAAACAACCAATGGGGAACGAGGCTGACCGGGGGCAGGGAAACCTTGTGTCTCTCCTCCAGGGCCCCTCTCCCAGGATCCCACGGCAGGGGGGGAAGGGACCCCGACATTTCACCTGTTTATTTTTAATAAAAAAGAGATTTTAAACTTAACATTGAAAACAACTGGATAAACATAACAAGAACAGTTTCAAAACAAAACAAGCCACCCTCCTGAGTCTTTAAAAGTCCAAACAGATTCTCTGGAGCATCTTAAGGCTGACAGAAGGGAGACAGGACTCTCCGAGCATGCTTTGTGGGGAAACTGATGCAGGAGAGGGTTTAATTTCTTCCCTCCCCCTTTTCATCCCCCACTCGGCATTGGAAAGGGATTTTTGGGGAAACAATTGGCAAAGGCATGGTTTTGTGAGGGAAACCATGGGTGGCAAAACGGATTGGGAATACACTGGGGGTAATAGGATATAGGATAAAGGGGAAAGGTGGGATTAGGAAAGGGAGACTGTAGGGGGGGCCTACAATGGAGATATTGTCTAACATGACTACGATTTTTAGCATATATACTGCCTTTTACAGGAACACCATCAGGCCCAGTGACCTCCACTGCTTGTAACCCTCTTCTACCTTGCACAATTTTGAATTCCACCACCTCTCCATCTCCCAAGCTTGGGATGTATATTTCTGGGTTATTCTTTTTAATAGCATTCTTTTAATAGCAGTTCTGTGAATGAATATGTCTTGTTGATTGTCACATCTCGTTATCAAACCATAATTTTGTTTAACATTATACCATTTTACTATTCCTAAAACCTTAGCTATGGTGATCTTTTCCTTTTTCCAAGTGGCTGCTGTTTTCTGTCTCGCTGTGTTCTTGCTTTCTCTTTCGCTTTCAGTTGCTCTTATGTTGGAATTGCCAGGGCTGCTAGTGCTGCCAGGGCCACCGGAGCTGCTTGTGCCTGTGTGCCCTTCCCGGGGTTGCATTCGGGGCCGTGTAGGCCGGGCCAGGCCGTGCTGCTCAGCTCCCCGCGCACCGCCACCTCTGCTCTCAGCTGCGCTGCTGCTGCTGCCTGGGGCCGCGCCCACGTCTCGGCCGGGCCCCGGAGTGACGACCCCCCCGCGCCCTGCTCCAGCGCACGTTTCGGCTAGGTGCGGCTCCGCTCCACCGCCACTGCCGCCAGCCACCCCCCGTGCGCCACCCCTCTCACGGGGCTTGCTACACCACGCGCTGCTCGGGGCCGGGCCGCTCCCGTCGCACCTCACTCTGCTGCCAACACTGCAGGTCACATCGCTCCGCCCACGTGCGGGAACTGCCTCGCTGCTGCTTGGAGAGGGCTCAGTCCATGTGGCCTGGGTCGCACGGTCCCTGAAGCAGTTTTAACTTCACCAGGACACAGCTGACATTGCTCAACAGTCTCAGTAATTAAATAATATTCACGAAAATATTCTTCCATCAACATATATTTCGACTCAGAAATTAACTGTGTCCAAACGGTCTTCCAAAAGTCTTTGGTAAGAATCAAATCCCAAGAAACATAGAAAAAGTTCTTAAACAACCATGCCAGGAAATGTTTCAGTTCCTTTTGAGCTTGAATTAAGCTAAAATTTACAAATCGTTGTTCAAGATCTTTTCAAGTTTAAGATAAATGTCCATATGCAGCTCGGAGAGCCAAGAGTCTTTCCACAGTTCCTCCATAGTTTAGAGATGGAACAGCAAAACGAAAACAAGAAGAGAAATCCAGAGTTTACTCACAAATCAGTCGCTGTCCTTAGGGATCGGGGATTGCTCTGCTCGCAATTCTCTACCATTTGTTACAGTGGGGATACTGCAACCATGTATCAGACAACAAGGCCCGTGGAAAGAAATATGTATGGACCGATTCTTGATAGATGTTTCAGAGAGATGTTTATTTCTCCAGCCTCATGGCCAGAGCTCTGCCAAGGAACTGCTCAATCACGGGACCCGAGGGTTCTTGCCCGCGCAGGGGAACACAAGACAACCAATGGGGAACAAGGCTGACCAGAGGCAGGGAAACCCTGTGTGTCTCCTCCACGGCCTCTCTCCCAGGACCACATGGCGGGGGGAAGGGACCCCGACACTTATGCACTATTAGCCCTACACCTTACATTAATACAACACCATCCTTCTCAAAATCCCAAGGATTTTAATACTTGTTCAAGATAAAACCTCTTATACGTATCCCTTTCAAACTGTCAGAAGTTCAGGTTTTGGACTGAAAATTAATTCCCACTATAACTTACATTTTTGACTGCAACCATTTTTCTACATCAACTAATGTAATTAAAGGTTAGCTTTATAAGAGTTTATGAGATTACAGTTATGATTATTAAAGCATTGGTCATCCACCTTTCCATTAGCATCTACTTGGTAGTTAGCAGCACACAGAAACAAAATATTAGGACTTTCAAAACAGGAGATTACCACTTAGTGGAAATCTCCAATGTCACAGAATAATTATTAATTATTATCATCATCATCATTATTCTCACAGCAAAATGACTCTGGGATACCTGTGTGCTTCCTTCCTGCACACAATGCTATCTGCTTTCAGATCCTGAAGCAGAATTTATATTAACTATTAACTGCATACTAAATGAAAAGGTAGTACTGCAGGAAAGTCATGGGATAACATGGAGGTTTTTTCCCCTTTTTCTCCTAGACATGTCACAGAAAGGATTATCAAGCAGTGGAACAGGCTGCTCAAAGAAGTGGTGGAGTCACCATCCCTGGACACAATAAAAAAACTTGGATATGGCAGTTGGTTTAGAGGTAAACATGGTGGTGGTGCTAGGTTGTCAGTTGTATTGGGTGATATGAGAGGTCTTTAACAACCCTAATGATAATTATAAAAGCATTTAGAATACTGAGGGAATGCTAGCAGGAAGATAACATGATGACCTCAATTTGGCTCTGTGATCAACGGGAAATTTTCTGCTGTTGTTAAGCTGTTTCCTCCAGAGCGGACCTTAAAAAGCACAGAACCTGTTAATTTGAATTGAAGTTTACCTGCTGTTCAAGGCTGTTGGCAGTTCATGTCTGAGTGTACCAGAAGAAGTGTGCTAGGTCACCTGAGTTATGTGACATGGGGCTACTAGGCAGGTCCTCCTTTTGCTCATTCAAGCCAGGCTCATGTGCCACCGGAGAGTTTCCCCAGACCTCACCACTTGCCATAATCCCTGATCTAGTTAATAACAAGCAACAGAATAGAAAGGATTTTTTTCTTTCTCCAGATTTGTTAGAAAGAGTTGACCTTTCTTAATCCTTGAAAACTGGGACTTCAGGTGTTTTCATTTGGAAGAAGATTTAGTGCTGTGAAAGCCTCCTGTCATGGAGTAAGAGTATGGTAGGGTGAGATTTTTAACTGCTTTCCCAGAAGCCCATTCTGTCAGTTAATGCAGCCAGTCAAGGAGTCAAAATCTGTGCTGTTTGTTGAGAAGTCCCATCTTGTGACACTCTCCTACCCTCAGCCTCATCTCTTTTGTTCCTGTATAACAAACTTGGTAGTGAAAATACTTTTAAAATTTGAAAATTATCCTCTGATAAGGGATTTTTGTGCAAATTATTTTTTACGCATGTCCCTTAATTCAAGTCTTTGAGCATTTCATTGAAGTGTTAGAAGGAGATGAATGACTAGGTATTATTTAGGGAGATTTGTGAAAATATTTGAGAGAGGTCATCTTTGTAGGCTGCTATAGAAGCTAAATATTTATAATGAGAAAAAATATATAACATCATGGATAAATACCAGACAAAAGAAAGCAAGAAAAGAGTGAGGTTAAACTGACTGTAAGTGTTGGTAGCAGAGCCCATTGGGATTCTGCATTGAGGTTCTTTATAATGTTTTAATCACATATAGAGACAAAACAGAACATGATTAATGAAATAGCACTGTATCAAGTCATAGGAATTAGGTGTTTCAAAGGCCTGTGAGAAACTTTAAAGCTATATGATTGTGCTAGGTAAACCCAGCTGTTAGGAAGGAAAAACTTCTCTTGTTACTCAGCTTTTGTCTTTAAAAACTTTTAAATCCCATAAAGGGAATGATACAGATAGTATGTTATCACTCTAAAGAAAATAGCAGTAGGGGCCTCAACTAAAATTTTCAATTTTCTAGCAATATACGTCTCCCTGTGTCAAAAAGGATATTGAAGAAGTTGAAACTGTTCAGTGAAAGATGAAGGAAATTATTATGAAGAGAAGTCTGTTAAGGGAGTTGAAAAACACTTTAGAGAGGCTGAAAAAGGATTTTTTAATCTTAGAAAGGAAATGAAGAAGAAGAAACAGGATAAAAATTGAAAAAAATAGTAAATGTTAGGGAAGAAATAGCAAAGAACATCCTGTTTCCCTATTTCAAAGCTCAAGAACAAGAGATCATTCAAGAAAGCAAAAACTGCCAGTTAGAAATATCCATGTGTATTTGTGAAAGCAGTGTCCCACGCAAACACCCTTCCAGTCAATAATTTTGTGTAATTCTTGGGATGGCTTGAAAGTTCATAGAATCATAAAATTAGGTTGGAAGTGACCTTAAAGATCCCCTAGCTGCAACCCCTCCACTATGGGCAGGGATGCCACCCACTTAACCAGGTTGCTCATCTCTCCATCCAATCTGGCCTTGAAAGTCTCCATCCAGGGATGGAGAAACCACGTGTCTGTGCAACAAGTTACGGAACAATAGAAATGCTCAGAATTCTAATTATCACTGCAGCCAAACATTTTGGGAGGTATTAGAACTGCATTCTGGAGGACATAAAAGCACACCTAGCTAAAAAGATTAGGAGAGATATAGTATTAATACAAATTATTCCATGTCTGCCAAAATGAACTATTCTCCTTTCTCTGAACCTTTCAGAACTGTACAGTCTTGAAAATGGAACAGATTTCAGCATACTCTATATCCTGTTGAAATCAAGGTATAATCTTTTGTATTTCACATTCTTAATTCTACCCCCTGAATATCCATACAATTTTTCATAAGTTCGTGTATATCTCACTCAGTTAAGAAAATGAAATGTACACATATCTTTTGTGATTTTTGTATCAATAGAAATACACTGAACTAAATCCCTGTTGCAATGCTTAAATCTCTTTGTAAGACTATCCTCAAAATAATTGTGAAAGTGAGATTTATGATCTGAAGTTATTTAGATGCTGTAAAAGTTATGTTGATTTAATATATAAAATTATAATCATAGTAAAATTGATACAAAGGCATACGAAAAATCTGTTTCCAACACTAGACAGCATGGTTTTACCCTAGAATGCCACCTGGTAATACTGAGAATTGCTTGTGGTCAGAAAATAACTTTATTTTTTCTTATCAAAAAGAGAAACATAAGTGGTAAAGTACAATGATTTCTCTAAACAGCTACAGGATGAGAAATCATTATCTCTTAGTGTTTAGAAA
Organism: Corvus hawaiiensis; assembly: GCF_020740725.1. Taxonomy (NCBI): domain Eukaryota; kingdom Metazoa; phylum Chordata; class Aves; order Passeriformes; family Corvidae; genus Corvus; species Corvus hawaiiensis. Next base: position 41,545,271 of record NC_063255.1, on the reverse strand, counting down.
GTTTAGTAGGAGAAAAACAAAAAGAAAAAACAAAGATCCCCAAAGCCCTCTCTGACAGTCAGAGAAAAAGAGTAAAGAGCAGAATTTTAAATAGGACCTCTTAACATTAATAATTTATGAGAACAGAGATGACATAATTTCTTTAACATATGTGAGTACAATACAATAAGCAAATCTGACTCATCTGGGAGTTTGATAGCTGTGTTTGAAATTCCACCATAGTTAGAGCAGGCGGGGGAAGAATGAAGAGGGAAGGTGAGGACAATGTTTGTAAAATAGGCTTACAGAAAAGAGGGCATAAAAATGTTGAATAGAATTTTACACTTTTTAAAAAAGACACTGAGAGATATATGACCTTTTTAGGAAAATATTTCTTTAAATTCAGTTTTTCAAATCCAAAAGTTATAGTTCATGGAGGCAGGTCATATTTTTTCTTTGACAGAGATCTTTTCTCATTTGTGGAGAAACTGCTCACTGCTGCTTATATCACTGATCACATGATCCTTCTTATGAAGTCCCTGTAATTTTCTGGGTCCATCCTGTCCTCTAAATATGATTCCTTTAGCAGCAGCAAATATTATCCTATATGATATAATTTTACATTTCTGAACAAATTTTAGCAATCTGATTAAATCACAATCCATTCAGAAGGCATGGAAACTGCTGTAAAAAAAAAGGAAAAATAAAAATTCCCTTCATGTAGTTAATAATTTCATCTGTCTCTCCATTAAAGCATACAATAACAAGAAATTCTAAGCATGGGACAAAAATTCTTTGGAGGCTTTATGGAATTTGTACTATGTAACAATAATAAAATCAAACAGACAAACAAACAACAACAAAAAACTATCCCTAAACCTAAAGTTAATATTTTGGCTTCCACCTCAGTGGTAATATTTTGTCTTCGTTTACCAAGTGTATAACTAATCAGAACACCACCATGCTGAACATCAGTTGTCTCAGCTTACATTTGGCAGATTCTGAAGGGATTGTAGGTTATATCATAAATATTCTATCTGTGATGTCTTCAATTTTGCATGCTGTTTTTTTAAAATTAAGAGATATTCAATGAATATTTTATATCTTAACAAGTAGTTGTTCTACAGTAAGTTGAGTGGTTTCAAAAGATGCAATTCTTGTGAGTGCATAACCATTTTCAATGTACCAGATTAGATGCATGTTCACATATTTCAGGGAGCCTGCCCCTTTTATAAAGGCTTGACATGAGGGCAGGATGAAGATCACTGATGAAGATTGCTATGTGTCAAAAGAAGTATGATTATGTGACTCACCTTGTTTTCCATTATATATAATTTAAAAGCATCCTGTCATGGTATTTTTCATAATTAAAAAAGTCCTTTCTATTGTTTATAATTATCCCTTTAGTGCTTGACATTGAAATGTTTCCTTACTGATTTATTTTCTCCTTTCTTTGTAAGTACTTGAGTTGAGTTATTGAAGAATTACATAGGAATGTGACTTAATTCTTACACATTTTACTAAGAGTGGGGAGAGAATTTCTATGTAGTACACATTGATGATTTCCTTGACAGTCCCCTGGTTGCCCTTACTGGAATCTTGGATCCATGTTACATCTGTGGACGAGCCGTATGTGGCAATATTGTGCCGCCTTCTGTAGTGTCTTAATGGTCCATGCTATGCAGAAAAATGGGTATGTGAGGGGAAATACTTTCTGATAAAAAAACAACCCTGAGTCGGGGTATTTCTTCCTTAGAAAGACTCATGTGAGGACATATAATATACTCCTTCATCAGTTTGTTGTGTGACTTTCATCTTCTATCACCTAGTGTCCATCACAGACAGTCACTTCCAAACATATTGGCTGTATTCATCTATCATACTATTGCCTACATTTTTGAACCTCCCTCAAACTTCAGCAGTTCTGACAGAGATATTCAACTGTTTGCACTGCATAAAATAGCATGGTAAATTTTACATTTCAGATGTAAGGCTGAGATATGAGGTCTTTGCCTAATAATTTTCTCACTGAGTGACACCTGAGGTCCAGCTAGCCCATTTTCCCATTCCTCACTGATAGGACAAAAACTTATTGCTTAAAGATAAAGGAAAGGAAACAGAGAAACACAGTTTAGTCTTTCCATTCTTCTAACCTTTCCACTTGCTGCAAATCTGCAATCTGCAGACACTTTTTGAGCTGAACATTGCATCTAGCCTGTGTTTTTTAGTGGACATTGATAGATCCTTCTGGTTGATTGACTTTGGCCAGCCACAAGGCACCAACCCAGCCACTCTTGCACTTTCTATCTCTCCTCGACCAGGTGGAGGAAGAGAAGAAAATAACCCCAAGTAGGATAAAGACAGCCAGATCACTTACCAGTTACTGTCTTGGGTAAAACAGCCTCAACTTGGGGAAAACTATTTTAATTTATTACAAATTGAAATAGAGATAAATAGCGAGAAACAAATACAAAACCCGAAACACCTTTCACACCCTTTTTTCCAGTCATAACTTCACTCCTTTATTCCTGATCCTTTTATTCCTAACTCCTTTCCCTTTTGACTCCACAGCCCTAGCAGTAAAAAGTGGGATGGGTAATGGAGTGTTGCAGTCAGTTCGTAAGAGTTCATGTCTGCCACTGCTTCCTCCTCACTCTGTTCCCTGTTCTGACATGAGGTCCTTAACGGGCTGCAGGGAAATATCTTCTCCACCACTGTCTTTCCCACAGGCTACACCAGAATCTCTTCTCCCACACCTTCAATACCTCTTACTCCTTCTTCAGTGATCTTGTTTTCAGGGCTGTTTCTCTTAATTGTTTTTTCCCTCACTCCTCTTCTGTTAATATAATTGTTTCAGTGTATGCCAAAATTCAATTATATTTTATTTTTTTAAAAAATACTTATTTTTATTTTAAATTCCCTGGTTGCTAAATCTATTTGGCTCATTCTAGGTTGTCTCTATCTGAAATAGTGAACAGCCATACTGTGGAGGGTATCTTTTCAGCTTTATACCGGCTAGCGCTTGTATTTCAATGCCTTAGAAAGCCTCGAGCAGCCTTGAGAGGTAGCAAGGGCGATCTAGCACTTTAGTAGCTCTAAAATCGGTACCTGAATCAGCTGCAGAGCAAATACCATCAGCAGAAGCAAAGAGGGAGAAATATAGCTCCCTGCCCGCTCAATTCCCTGCAGTTAGAAGCTTTCAAATGAGACAGACGACCACAGATGTTCACAGGAAAGGAGCTGAGCTGAGAGAGGGCCTTTGCCTCCCCTCGACCATCTTTATTAGGAGAAGGGGAAAGGGGAGGACTGGGGGCGGACCCGGGGTGAGCGGCCAATCAGACACTGCTGAAGAGTCTGAGTTACATTTGGCTTTGCCCGCGCTTGGAACAAAGGAGCTCAGAGCACATGTCTTTGGGAGGGGGGAGGGGAAGCTCAGAACAGGCAGCAACACCATACCTATCAATTTTCTTCAAGAAATCAGTGATTTCATAGATAGCTCTCAAAATCTCGGCCATCTCATTCTGAGGGTGAAAAGCCTCTTTGCTTACTGTTTTTACAGAAACCATTGTATATTCCTGACCACCCCTCTTGCCCTTACTGTGTATTATAGTCCTGTTTCATATCTTTTAAGATGGTGTATGACCACTTAAACTACTGTTATAGGCTTTTATGCATTTTTTTGTAATTGCTATTCTTTGGCTAACAGTTGTTTGCATTCTGGTTTTGTCTTTTGTTTCTGAGAGAGCGGTCCATGTTAGCTCTGAAATCCATTTTCCTTCCAGTAAATTTTAATTTAGACCACACATTTTCTCTTTGTTCCTTATTTTTTATTTAGCACCACTTAATTTAATATGGTTTCCCCGTCACTTTCATTATGAAATTCTTATGCAAACCTTAGTAATTTTACATTTCCTCCCATCAACTGCTGTACATCATTATCAATTCATTTTTCAAATTGTTATTTCTTGATCATTATGAACACAGGTCCTAGGAAAAATCTCTGTGATGGATTTTCCTGGTAGTCCTCCTCCATACTGAATATTGAATCGTTATTACTCTTTTCTTAATAGCATTTAAGCAGTCATATATTCTTTGGAGGACCATCCCTTACACTGTCCAAAAAGCTTGGCTTTTTAACAGCTTTTAGAGAAAGATTTGCCAGGAGTTTTATGGAGTTTCAAATGTAATACATAAACTGAATATCCTTTGCCATTTTTGCAAGGGCTCAAGGAATGCTTGAATTGTCTCTGCCTATTCCTGCTGCTACAAAAAAAAAGAAGGTATTCAAGACTAGAAAAAGACGCCCTGTCCAGAGATAGAATAATATAACAGGTTTCAAGATGCACTTTGCTTTTTGTTCCCAAATTGTAGTTTCAGCTGAGGTGATCCAAAGAGATGCTGCTTATGAGGCTGCCTGGAGTTTTTTCAAAGCTACTACTGCACCATCTTCGTAATGTTGTGTCCCACCACCTACAGCAAATACATCTCTCTGCAACAAGCAAAATATTTAGGAGTTCTAAATCCACAAAGTACTGCTATTGTGTGGGATGTGCAGTACCTGAGCAAAGATGAATCTGTGAAGATTTATGAGAAGACCTGTGAAATATCCACTGGGTCACATCTTGGCATCTTATTTTGGCAATACAGCAATTGTGATTTTTTCCCTTTGCATGCAAAAAACCTCAACTAAACAAAATAATTATTGTGCAGTTTCTCCTGCTTTGGTAACAAAGGACAGTTTCAAGAAAAAAGACCTTTCAGATGAAAACACTAGTTTGCCAGGATCACTATTCCACTTGCATGATACTGTCAGAAATTGGCTGAAATGCACACTACAGTTTATAAAATGGTTCATAATTCTTACAATCTATCTTGATCCTTTCAGACCTCTCTCCAGATTAAGGGTCTTATTCCAGAGCAGGAAATATGTGTCCTGCTCCTTATCCAGGGCCTTTAGGAAAGCAGTCTGCTCCTGTTATGGACTAGGCTTTTGCTGGTAGCTGATGTGAAGGTAAACAGGCATAAATGTTAGCATTCAGCGAGTATTTCTCTTGCACAGGTTTCAAGAGCTGATCATAATGTGGCCCTAAAAAGGGAGGTAATCTATTTGGGGTAATGGTTCTAAACATATGCACAAAGAATGAATTCAGTTTCAGAAAAGGAGAATAAGTAGTATATAAGACTTTCTCAGGAGCAAAACTGTATATACAATGGCTTTTCTGGTCTAGGTAAAACTTTCCAGGACTCCTTGTGAGGCAAGAACTCGCATTGTTAAACAAGTATGCTAAAACCCAAATTAGTCTTTCTCTAGTCTCTATGTCAAACTCTCTCCTACCTGAAAGGAGAAAAAATCCCAACAACTTAAAAGTAAATATTTAAGCCTGTGTTTCAATAGAACTTGATGCTTATAGGAAAACTATGGTCTTGCATGTGCTCTTTCAGATGCACAAATTTTATTTCAAAGACTTCCTTCCTCTGTAGAAATAACCCAGGTGCCTAGAAAAATGTGTAGAAATGTACATTTTCTACATATCCAGAGCTGCTTCTCTGTTGACAGACTGAATACCCTAAATCAAATCATTACTGAGAAATAGTTGTTTCTCTGCATGCCTCCTGTCAGGCCTCTGTGTGAGCACTCTCTAGGCATGTCCTTTCGGCACGATCAGCAAAGATCCCTCTAATAAGGTTAGTGTGCTGGCTATTTTGAATACTATTTTAAGCTACCAAACTGGAATGTCTAGGTGTGAGTCAATTAGATTAGGTCCAGTCTAGGAGCCATCCACCTCACAGGAAATTTTGTGATGCTCAGCGCTGCAGCATGTAAGCCAGTTTTTGCCATCTATCCTCAAGATGCCAAGCTTTCCATTCTTAATTTTGGTGACTGAGTCACCAGTCTGACAGATAGCAGACAAGTATCTGTTCATTTTCTGCTATCTAACCATTTTTCATTGTTTATGCCTTTTAAAACATTAATCTTTTCTGGGTACAACACACCTTGGCATCCTTTTAACATATGAATGGCTAGAGATGTTCATTAAGAAACAGATTAGAACACATAGTAGCCATGGACAATTATTTAAGGCCCAAGAAGGGGATACATGATGCATTTTAACTGAAGCTTTAGTGGATTACTAAAGTAAATGAGTGATTTGATGATAAACAGGTTGGAGTTAATTGAGTACAACCACGGGGAGACTGTGTAAGTGGGTTTGGATTTGAAGGTTTTATAAGTTGAGAGACACACCTGCTTCATCTTTGTTTAATACTAGGCTTGATGACTAGCTAATGGTGCATACTATCTAATGCTGTCTAAAACTGTTGCTGGAATCATGAGAAGCCTGAAATTTGTTAGCATAACAAACCAGATCTTTGATATAACGAGAGTAATTTTTGAATAAAAAGTATTATTTAAATCTTGTGATGAATTTTTGTAGAACCCATCTTCTGAGTGTTTATTTGATAGTAACACCATATCTTTTGAAAAGTAGAAGTCTGTATTTCACAGTGATTAGAACTTTTACTTAATACAATATTTAATCTATCTTTTTTAGAAAATTCAGCAGTGTCAATTTTCCAAAGAACTGATAATCTAGTCATAAAAAAGTGCTGGACATTTAAAACTGTTGGAATTTCTGTTTGGGATATCACCAAAGGCCTAGAACATTTTTATGTCACCTATCTTATTACATAAAAATAAAAGTAACTCCTACTGTTGTATTTGAAAATAGTTAAGTCACACTGATTTCAGAGTTTTTAGTCTACATGTCTAAAAGTAGAAATCCAAAACTAGTCCCAGTTTATACAAGTAAATTCTGCTTGGCCTTCTCTTCATATGAAAATATTGGTGAGGAAAATACTATGACATAGATAAGGACAAGAAAATATTTTGGGAGGAAGGGTAGGTTTTGACAGTGACACCAGGATCAACTGAGGAGAATAAGATTTCTCAGTCAGCATTTATTACTGTGTCACTATCAGCATTTCTTTGCTGTGCCCCTGACTCACACCTTTGGTTGCTACATTACAGAGGTGGTAAGAAGTAACTGAAACTCTTGCTTCACCTTGCCTGTAAGGAGGATGCATCTCCACTAGATACTGCCCATGCACATACAAGTCTCAGTTCTACTTTTTCCTGCTTTATTACAGTAGATTGACTGTCTGTCTTTCATGTGAAAGAAAAAGTGAGTGACAGATACATGGTTAATTTAGCACCTTTTCAGAAAACTAATCTGGAATTTAGCTGACACCCTAAGACCTTTATGGGAAGGTCAAACTCATAGTCAGCTCCTCTTTTCATTTAGTAAGTTCTACTACATGCAATATTTTATCCATATTCCACATTGATATTAAATAGAAGTCAAATTGGTCTTTGTTCCTGTTCAACATAATACGGCTCTCTAGTCTCCATCTAACGATGAAGGCACATGGTGTGATTCTTGTGGTGGTTCTTTGCAGGGCCAGCAGCTGGACTTCTGTCACCCTTGTGCATGCCTTCCAGCTCAGGATATTCTATGATTCTGTGATTCTAAATATTAGTTATTAATATCTGTCCCTGGTGGTGTTTAATGGAAGCGCACTTCCTGTCAAACTCATATTCCTGATGCTCTGGCTTCAGCATTAGGATCTCAGGCAAGCTATGCAATACCTTGCAAATGTGTAAATACACACACATATTTTTTTATTTCCTGTACCTATAAATTAATTTATTTTTTCTATGCAATTGTCATTATGTTCCTTTTGCATTCGTGAAACATTATGGGCTCCCTCTTGTGGGCCAAAACAATACCTTTATATTTTAAAGTCATTGTAGAGGGTTGGTAGCCCATTTAGCCTAAAGGAAAAGTAGTGCTGTGTATTTAGGGTTGGGAGTTCAAATTTAGACTTCTTATCTAATTTTGATTTCTTTACAGTTTGTGTTTCTGTCTCAGAAACACTATTTTCAGTGCTTAATTCTCATAATTTAAAACCAGTTTACTTACAAAATATTTTGATGAAAAGACTAAGTAACCTGAACTAAAGCTGAAATGTCATGGATACATGATGGCTGTAAACAAGAGGAGTAGTAAGTTTCCCCACTGAACCGCACACATACTGTTATGATAGATCAGTATAACTAAAAGAAAGGGATTTTTTTCAGAATATCATGCATGAAATAGTTTGCACACTAAACCTAATTGCTCTGAGAGCTTGCTGCATCTATAAGTCTACCTATAAGATCAATTGCATGTTCATATGACTGTACCTTGGTTGTTAGTACTTTTCCCGTAAAATATTTTTTCCATTCTTTTCTACATTTCCTGTGGAATTATGGTGATGTCATCTATGTGAGGTGAATATTAAGCTGCCTAATCCTTTCCTCTTAAATATGCAATTTCCTTAGTGTGGCTATTTTTTGCAGTTGATACAATTATTAATTGATTAATTATAAACTTCCCCAAAATAGACCGAAAATTTTTAGCAGATGTGAACCATTTTACAGGTACAGGAAAGAAAAAATCATAAGGCAAATGCTTTGGCTAAACGGAGATGAAATTTAAACAAGGGAAAACATCAGAACAGGCTGAGAGACTGAAATGATATATATAAGCAATAGGTGATTACATTAAAGATGATTACATTACCCCGATTTTCAGACACAGTAATATCTTACTGAAGGTGGTCACTTATGTGATGAACTCATTTTGGCAAAAGGGCTTTTTTTGGAGTTTTTTTGGCAGATTATGTTCTTTTCTATTGTAGCTGAAAGCTTTGTTTCATCTCTCCCATAAACTGTGTATGTTTAAGTGCTGTTGTTTTGCTTTATTACCTCTTCGTCACACAAGTGCTTTCACAAAAGAAATAAAGACAAAAAATAAAGAAAAAAAGAAGCCTCAACTTTCACTGAACTGTTAAGAACATGAAATATATCTCTGTGCTTATTTATGTCATTAGAGGCAAATTTCCTGTTAAAAGATTAAGGCCCCACAAATTTTATTGAAAAATGTCCCAGAACTGCAGTGCAAACATAGTGCAGAAATAATTTCTGACAGCAACCAGAAGAACTTCAAACTGAGAAAAGAAGAGGATAGGGCAAAACTTTTAATTTGTTCACCTCTTTTACAAAGACCTGACTGAAAGGTGTCACTAAGCTTAGTGTGTCACTGTGATCAGGTGCACGGTTTTGTTGTTCCAAGTGTAAACTGATAAAGCTTTACAACATGAATCATAACTGACACTAAGCTGACCCCAAATGCATTTAGGAAGCTGATGAAGAAGACCAGAGCTTTCCACTGAACTGTTGTCTTTCAGGAAGACAAGAGTGTTTCAAATCCATATTCCAAACTGCCATTTCATTGTCAATAAGTGCTGCAGAAGAGCACTAACCTCTGCACGCATAGAGAGATGGAGAAACTTTTAATGAAAGGGTCTGGCTACAATACACTTTTCTTTTCTCTTGTTAATGGCAATGGACGGCTACAGTCTTTGTCCTTACAGTTTGCCACATTTTTCTGAAGTTTTAATTGCAGAATGAAGAACATAAATTTTGTTTTTCACTCTGTTTCAAATGAAGAAAATGCCTGGGATATGGGGAATATTTTCAAAACTCCAGCAGAAGTTCTTGTCATCATGTCATCCTGTATTTACATAATAATATATCATTATAGAGAGAGAAACATGGGAATTGCTTCATACAGTTAGTTATGATGATTAATATGCTGATGCTCATGTTCCGATGGTTTTTTTGTACTTAAAGAGTTCATTCCTCTCATGATGGTGATGATGGTGATGATGGTGATGATGAAGATTATTAGGTTAGAACAGGAGAAATAAGTCACAGTCTGAAAAGTACTTGAAAATACACATGGAGGTCTTATTTCAACATTTTTTTAATACGAAAATATTCCTGGGTACATATGGAGAAATGGTCTGCTTTTGACTACAGGCAGAAGGAACTATTAAAAAAACCAGACCATCAAATTCTCATCCTCAGGTAGGTTCTATCCCTTACCAAATATGTTCTGACATTGTAAGTTCTCAAACTGTTAAGCAGTATGCTGCAGTGTCAGCTAAATGTGGGTGAAATCTTTCCTTTTGCTCAGTATCACTTTTTGTTTGAGGCTTTTATATTACATATTTTTTTGTGACTAGCTGTATGCATTGAGTTATCTGTTTTTGTAAACTACTAAGTGAAATAAAAATAAAGTGGAATAAAAATTAACTTTGGTTGGTTGGTTGGTTTTTGTTTGTTTGTTGGGGTTTTTTTTTTGTAAGAAATAAAGCATATTAAAATTTGGAAGTGGATTTACAGAACATGTTCTTTGAAATTTAAGCATTTATTATCTTTGTAAATTCCAGCTGGTGTCTGAGCTTGCTTTTAGTTTTCAATGTATTTGATATTTGCTTCAGAAGCAATCTGCTCCAACTTCCTTATTTCTTTACTTTCGAAAAGGCACCATGAATGATGCTGCTGCATGTTACGTTCCTAGCCATGTTCTAGAGTACTAGAGATTTCCAACCCACTTCATACACTTATATATGATATGGCAAAAGAGAAAGAGCTTTGACATCACTTCTATCTTTAATGAAAGTCAAAAAGATTGACTGATTTCTGAGGTGAGAACCAATGATCCTGTAAGTTAAATGGCATTAACCTGCATACAAAGTCTAAATTCAGCCTTGGAGTATTCTGCATGCTGCTGATTATCAGTGGGACAAGTCCCATGCCAGCATTAAGATGATAAAAATTTCAACAGCCATAAATCTCCATTTGGATTTTACATAAGGACTTCTTTTTTTCTGTCTTTCTCATGCAGATTTTTTTTTTTTTTTTAATTCTTTCAAATAAGATAGAAGAGCTGGTGCTCATTCAAGCCTAGGTCTGTTTAGAACAGAAGCCACTGAAACAAACCAAACCACCAAGCATTTCAAGGGCTCCCCGCAACTACTTTTTACTGCCAAATCATATTGCTTCCATGTTTTCTCTCAAGATTCAAATTTAAAGAGTCTGAGGCCTCAGTCAGCCTGAATATGATACCATTCTGCTTTTCCTTAAAGCTATTTTTTTCTGTCTTTCCTCCCTCCTTATAGAAACTGCAAACATTATGGAGAAATTTGAAGGAGCCATATTCATGGCACTTCAGACACCCTACTGTCCAAACTCACCAGGTTTGAACCCGTCAAAGCAGAACTGAATGTTTTCTAAGACCTTTTGTTCTGCTAAAGAATATATTTTTATTATATGTTCCTAAAAGCCTTTATTTAATATTATTATTTATTTTGATTTGCTGCTGCCTGAAGGACAGGAAAATAGTCTAATTTGCTGAACAATATCTTCAGATTTTTTGCTGTTGTGGAAATTAATTAAGAGATGTTGATTTTGAAGTTTTTCCACCTCCCCCACCCCTTAGTTTCTCAAATATTTAAACAATTTTTTGGCCATCTTTTTTTTTTTTTTTTTTTAAATACATTTCTCTTTTCTCTCTGTTTGTAATAAGATTAATTATGTGTGGTGCACCACTGCTTATCCCCATGAAAGAAAATCTAAAACGAGGGATTTCAGCTTCAAGAAGGCTATTTTGTCCTGTTTCCGATGTTCTAAAGGGATTAATTTACCATATCGTATAGCCCTGGAAGACTGTGATAATTGAAAACATCCATATTCATTGCATGTTCAAAGGGATCTGTCTGACTTTGTAATGTAAAAAGTGCATTTTTAACCTGAACGGGGACCTGCATCTGGTATTGCTTAATCCTATTAGTCCGACAGTTCCAAAGCTTTAGTGTATAATCATTAGCTCGTGTTAATCCTCAGACATGCTTCCAGCTTCAGCCTGTCAGAAGGAGTCCCTGTAGGGAAAATATGGAGGTGCTGATAGCACAACACCAACTAATCTTATCTTAAATGCTAGCAGCAGCCACTATCTGTGATAGCCAGGGAATTAAAAACAAATTTTTTATGGGTATTGGGTATTGCCTTCCCTTCTCTCACACAGCTCTTCTACCTTGCCCTACTTTCTCCCCTGCCTTGCTCCACCCCAGTCAGGCAAAAAGTAATACTGATGGTAGCTAGGCAAGTGGCAGTGGGGGATGAGGAGAATATTTGAAGATATTTACTATACTGTCATAAAAATAGCAGTGTAAGCTGCTAAACTTCTCAGGTACCTTGCAGTCTTTTCTATAGAGGAGTCTCAAGTCTATCTTACACAGGCTTATAGTTTATTTCCTGTTTACCGCCAGCTGCAGCATCACATAATGAAAGCAGACATGATATCAGGAAAAAGAGCTGTATTCTGAACACTAGAAAGCTCACCTGCCTGCCCTGCTAATATCATGTGCCATGATTTGGCATGGTAAATTGGGAGGCATGGCTGATTAGAGGGAAAGAAAATGTGGTAGTGAGGGCAAAAAGAAAAGAATTTTGATGTACTTCTCTTGCCCTGACCCCAGAGCTAAGGAAAAGGCAGGTTCAGAGCAGTCCATGTCCTTAATCAAGGCAAAGTGGGAGAGTGGTAAAAACTGAGAGTATTTTCTATTTCAGTAAAAGGGTATCCATATGGAGAAGGAGGTGTTGTGTGGTAACATGCAGGACTGTCTCTGCTGCTTCTGATGGGAAAGAAGGGCACAAAATCCCTGCTCTGTTATCACAGAATCACAGAATAAACTGAGCTGCAAGGGACCCATCAGGATTATCAAGTTCAAGTCCTGGCCCTGTGCAGGACACTCCAAGAATCACACCATGTGCCTGAGAGCAGTGTCCAAACGCTTCTTGAACTCTGTCAGGCTGGCACTGTGACCACTGCCCTCAGGAGCCTGTTCCAGTACCCAACCACCCTCTGGGTGAAGAACCTTTTCCTAATATCCAGCTTAACCTTCTCCTGGTACAACTTCAGGCCATTTCCTCAGGTCCTGTCACTGGTCACCACAGAGAAGAGATCAGTGTCTGCCCCTTCTCTTCCCTTGTGAGAATGGTGAAAACCATGATGAGGTCTTGCCTCAGTATTCTCCAGGCTGAACAGACCAAGTGGCATCAGCCACTCCTCATACGGCTTCCCCTCCAGACTGTTCACCATCCTTGTGACCCTCCTTTGGATGCCAACAGCTTAATGTCTTTCTTATATTGCAGTGTCCAAAACTGCCCCCAGCACTCGAGGTGAGGCTGCCCCAGTGCAGAGCACAGTGGGACAATCCCCTGCCTTGCCCGGCTGGTGATGCTGTGCCTGATGCACCCCAGGGCAGGGTTGGCCCTCCTGGCTACCATGTTCAACTTGCCTTTGACTAGGACACTCAATTATCATTGACCAGGACCATCCCTTTCAGCAGTGTTGCTCTCCAGCAGGAGTTCAGGGTAAATCCAGGATTTCATCTGCCCTCTTGAATGGCACCTTTATTTGCTGGGTTTTTTGGGGGTTTTTTTTGTTGTTGTTAAATATAGCAGGAATGTGCTCTATGGTAGCTCTGCTGGCTGCTTAATTTAGCTTTTTTGCTATTGAATTGAATGACCTATGCCTGAACATCCTCTCCCAGGAGCCTGGCAAAATTATGGTAATAAGACTCCCCATCCGATTCCACTACCCTCCAAAGTCTAGCAGATGTAGTTCTAATTAAAACTAAGGAGCTTTGTTAAAATGAAAATGTTAAAAACTAATGATCTGGACTTTGTTCAGTCTAGCTCTTAGGGTTGCAAACGTGCTATCATCTCTGGGAGAGTTGATAGCTCAACTCTGGGAGAGTCTTTAGTTTTTCACATAGGCCTCTCAGCACCACGTACTGGAACTTAACTAGACCTGTTATTGTCTCCTGTGACTGATGGGCATTTGGACTGTTTGGATAGATGCAAAGTACAGCGCTGATCCACACAGGAGTAGTATTTGCATGCTGAAGCAACTTTACTGAATTTTTTGGTCCAGTTCAATTGAGAGATAGTGAAATCCAGTTGTGCTGCTCACATCCTTAGTATAGCAGCTTTTGCCACTTTGCTAGAGTCATATATTAGCATCCATCATGTGAGGTGTCTTGGGGTGACCTTATGATGTGTATCCCATATCGCTGCCTATGCCCAGAAATTAATTATTGGCCTTTCTATGCCTCTGAACTGAGCCTGAGAGGGGGAAGAAAAAACTGAGCAAAACTTTCTCAAAGCAGTTTGCAACTTGTTCAAGGTCACATAAAGATAGCAGGTTTTTTTTTCCCAGCTGGGGCAGGGGAGCGAGGAAGCACCCAGCTTGCGGCTTTTGCAGTCAGCTTTTGGCCAGTTTTTCCAGTTTCCTGTTCTCCAGAGAGAGGCTGAGAGTTGAACTTTTCCTTCTCTGGAATTTCGGATTTTCTCCCTTTTCTACTGGACTGCTTGATTGCTGTAACATCAGAGCACACCGGGAGGACTTTCCACCAGGCACAGAAGGCCTGGCCCTGGGCCAAGCCCCAGCTCCGAGGAGACCAAAGGGAGGACTCAAACACTTTCCCAGGTTTTTCCTCTACAGCAAAAGATTTTACCATTTAACATTATTTTCCTTTCCCATGTGTTTGTTAAATAAATAGTTTTATCTTCTTCACTTTCCTTCGAGGAAAATTTATTTTTTCCCGAACCTGGTGGGGGGAGGGGTGGTTGTGCCTTCCCTCAGAGGATATATATTTCTAAATTTGGCCAAACCGGAACAAATTTAGTGGCGCCCAACTGTGTGGCTCGAAGGAAAGTGAAAAAACTTGTGCTAATTACATTTTGGTTTGAATTTACTTATTCTGTGTTGGGGTAAAGTAGTCACCATGCTGGTTGAGTTCATAATGTCTCTCTGGCTCGATGTACTCATGTCTTTCTGGTCCTTAGGCTTCATTGAGGTACTAGTGCTTTTTTGGTCCCTAGGGTTGTTTGCCTATCCACAATTTGCTCCAATCTTGTCCCTGATATGTAAATTTTACAGAGAAGGGAGACGAATCAGGATTTCTATTGTGCTGTGCTCGGTGATAATGATTTATAAGAAGTTGATGGAGGTACAGGCAGCTGTTCAAGGTGTGTATGATAAGTGGTTTCTCCGTCCTAACCCCAGTCCTAGTTTCAGTAGCCTGTTTTGGGAATTTATTAGTAATTGCACCCAGATTGTTAGAGGAGGAGAAGATGGGGTTTCCCTTCCCTTTAAATTTGATAGGTTATCTTTTGAGAATGTTCAGTATCCCCTGGATGTTAAAGAGACCACCTTCCTGGTATTTTATCTGGTAATCTTCCTCTATGTGCTCTGTATGTCTCGCAGCTTGTCTAGAATAAGAGCTCAGATTTCCAGGGTGACTGCTGAGACACCTGACCCAGAGGTGGAAAATCCTGAGTTGTGTAGGGAATGGGAGGACATCGGCCAAACCCTAAAGAAATTCTCTGACCCGATAGTTTGGGATTTCCCATCTGAACAAATTCAGAAACCAGCTGAGGTGGGAAAATATCTGAAAGAGAGATACAATGACAATTCTAATGAGAACAAGCTCCTTGCAATATATTGGGCTTTGGCATATGACTATCGCACACTGCAGCAGGTAAAGATCAATCAGCAAAGCCTGCAGATACCCCAGTCACTCAGGCTGCAGATAAACCAGACAGCAAGCCCAAACCAGATGGAGAGTCTAAGCCACTGACAGTGGCTCCTGTCATGAGGAAAAAACACACAACCAAAACTGATCGCCCAGTGAAAGATGATGATGATGCAGGGGAAGGGACCTCAAAAGATGCAGGGGAAGGAACCTCAAAACCACCAACGGACTCAGGCACAGAAACCATTACTGAGTCCATGTCCATAAAGGACCTTCACAGCCTAAGAAAGGATTGCACCCGACGGTCCGATGAATCCATAATAAGTTGGATGGTCCGTATTTGGGATGTGGCAGGTGATGATGTGATGCTGGACGGTGCTGAAGCGAGGCATTTGGGATCCCTGGCACATGATCCAGTGATCGACCAAGAGATGAAAAGGGAGGCTAACTCTACCAGTCTCTGGAGATGAGTTTTGACGGGCGTGATTGAAAGATATATGTGTGGAGATGATCTCTACATGCAGCAAACCCCGTGGAAGACCATAGAACAAGGGATCCAACGCCTGAGAGAACTAGGGGTGGTAGACGTTTTCTTCACAAATGACCCAGGACTGAGGAGTCCAGACCGGGCCAGAGTTATTCCATACATGTGGCGAAAACTCATACAGCTTGGGCCACCAGAATACGCTTCTGCTTTAGCAATAATAAAACCAGACTATGGTGCAAATGAGACTGTGAAAGATATGGCAGTGAAGCTCCGAGCATATGCAGACTCTGTGCATGGCCCAACACATGCAAGAATTGCAGCTGTGGAAACATGTATGCAGAAAATGGAAGATAAGATAGAGAAGAATCTCCAGGAGATTAAAGAGTGCCTTCTCCGCGGACGTTCCCCAGAGAGAAGGTACATCCCATGAAGTGAGCTGTGGGATTTCCTGTGTGACAGTGGGGAAAACATGAGGAAGTGGGGTGGACAACCCACTTCTCCTCTGGCAGCAAGAGTGAGTGAATTGAAGGAGCGCAAGTCTCAGAAAGGAGGATCTACCAAAAAGGAAGTAGCTCCAGTTGCCTGTAGCCAAACTGCCGGAAATGATGGAAAAGACGATGGCATGTCCAATTCCCATGAAGGAACCTCTAAGATACAGGCCCAGGGAAAGAAGGATAACCAGGCATAGAGGGGCCCTGCCTCTAGCCAGGTGGAGGTCAGGGAAAACCGTGTTTTTTGGACTGTGTGGATTCGTTGGCCTGGTACATCAGAACCACAAAAAGATGATGCCTTGGTCGACACTGGTGCACAGTGTACAATAATTCCATCTCAGCATGTGGGGGTAGAATCTGTTTCTATTTCTGGTGTAACAGGTGGATCACAAAATTTGACCTTGGTGGAAGCTGAGGTGAGCCTGACTGGAAATGAGTGGAAGAGACATCTCATTGTGACTGGGCCAGAGGCCCCGTGCATTTTGGGCATAGACTTCCTCTGGAACGGGTATTTTAGAGACCCAAAGGGACTCAGGTGGGCTTTTGGAATAGCTGCTGTGGAGACAGAGGGCATTAAGCAATTGAACACTTTGCCTGGGCTATCAGAGAACCCGTCTGCAGTCGGCCTTCTGAAGGTGGAAGAACAAAGGGTACCAATTGCTACCTCAACAGTGCATTGCCGACAGTACTGGACAACTCAAGATGCTGTGATTCCCATCCACAAGATGATCCGTGAGCTGGAGAGCCAAGGGGTGGTCAGCAAGACCCACTCACCCTTCAACAGCCCCATTTGGCCTGTGTGCAAATTGGAAGGAGAATGAAGATTGACTGTGGACTATCGTGCCTTGAATGAAGTGACTCCACCATTGAGCGCTGCTGTGCCGGACATGTTGGAGCTCCAGTACGAGCTGGGGTCCAAAGCAGCGAAGTGGTACGCCACTATTGACATTGCCAATGCATTTTTCTCCATTCCTCTGGCAGCAGAGTGCAGGCCACAGTTTGCTTTCACCTGGAGGGGCGTGCAGTACACCTGGAACCGACTGCCCCAGGGGTGGAAGCACAGTCCCACCATTTGCCATGGACTGATCCAGACTGCACTAGAAAAGGGTGAGGCTCCAGAACATCTGCAGTACATTGATGACATCATTGTGTGGGGGAACACCGCAACCGAAGTGTTTGAGAAAGGAGAGAAAGTTATCCGGATTCTCCTGGAAGCTGGTTTCGTCATCAAGAAGAGCAAAGTCAAGGGACCTGCTCGAGAGATCCAGTTCCTGGGAGTGAAATGGCAAGATGGACAGCATCAGATTCCCACTGAGGTCATCAATAAGATCACAGCAATGTCTCCACCAACCAACAAGAAGGAAACACAAGCTTTCCTAGGTGCCATAGGCTTTTGGAGGATGCATATTCCCGAGTACAGCCAGATCGTGAGTCCTCTCTACCTGGTTACCCGCAAGAAGAACGATTTCCATTGGGGCCCTGAACAGCAACAAGCTTTTGCCCAAATCAAGCAGGAAATCGCTCATGTGGTAGCCCTTGGCCCAGTCAGGACAGGACCAGAAGTGAAGAACGTGCTCTACTCTGCAGCCGGGAGCCATGGCCTGTCCTGGAGCCTCTGGCAGAAGGTGCCTGGTGAGACTCGAGGTCAACCACTGGGATTCTGGAGCCGAAGCTGCAGAGGGTCTGAGGCCAACTACACCCCAACAGAAAAGGAGATCTTGGCAGCCTATGAAGGAATCCAAGCTGTCTCAGAGGTAATCGGCACTGAAGCACAGCTCCTCCTGGCACCCCGACTACCGGTGCTGGGGTGGATGTTCAAAGCAGAGGTTCCCTCTACCCACCATGCCACCAATGCCACATGGAGCAAATGGATTGCTCTCATCACACAGCGTGCCCGTATCAGAAAACTGAATTGCCCTGGGATTTTGGAAATAATAACCAACTGGCCTGAAGGTGAAAACTTTGGTCTCGCTGATGAAGAACAAGTGACACGCGGTGAAGAAGCTCCACCGTACAACCAACTGCCATCAGAAGACACACGCTACGCTCTTTTCACCGACGGTTCTTGTCACATCGTAGGGATGAAACAAAAGTGGAAAGCAGCCATATGGAGTCCCACACGACGGGTTGCAGAAGCTACTGAAGGAGAAGGTGGATCAAGCCAACTGGCTGAACTCAAAGCTGTTCAACTAGCCCTGGACATTGCTGAAAGGGAGAAGTGGCCAAAGCTCTACCTCTACACTGATTCATGGATGGTAGCCAATGCTCTGTGGGGATGGTTAGAAAAGTGGGAAAAGACTAATTGGCAGCGTAGGGGAAAACCAATCTGGGCTGCTGCAGAGTGGAAAAACATTGCTGCCCGAGTAAGAAAGCTAGTTGTGAGAGTCCGCCATGTAGATGCCCATGTCCCCAAGAGTAGGGCTAATGAAGAGCACCAAAACAACAAGCAGGTAGATCAGGTTGCAAAGACAGAAGTGTCACAGATAGACTTGGATTGGAAACACAAGGGAGAGTTGTTCCTAGCTCGATGGGCCCATGATGCCTCAGGCCATCAGGGCAGAGATGCCACCTATAAGTGGGCACGAGATCGAGGGGTGGATCTGACCATGGACAGTAACTCCCAGGTGATCCATGATTGTGAGACATGCGCTGCGATCAAGCAGGCCAAGCGGGTGAAGCCCCTGTGGTACAGTGGGCAGTGGTCCAAATACAAGTATGGGGAGGCCTGGCAGATTGATTACATCACACTGCCTCAAACACGCCAAGGCAAGTGCTGTGTGCTCACAATGGTAGAAGCCACCACTGGATGGCTGGAGACCTACCCTGTGCCTCATGCTGCGGCCCGGAACACCATTGTGGGCCTTGAAAAGCAAGTCCTTTGGAGGCATGGCACCCCTGAGAGAATTGAAGCTGACAATGGGACTCATTTCAAGAACAGCCTTATAAACACCTGGGCTAGAGAACATGGCATTGAGTGGGTGTACCACATCCCTTACCATGCACCAGCTGCAGGCAAAGTGGAACGGTGCAATGGATTGTTGAAAACCACTTTGAAGGCACTGGGTGGGGGAACTTTCAAAAAATTGGGAACAGAATCTAGCAAAGGCTACCTGGTTAGTTAACACCCAAGGTTCCACCAATAGAGCTCGTCCAGCCCAATCTGAATCCCTGCATACAACAGATGGAGATAAGGTCCCAGTAGTGCATGTCAGAGGTCTGTTAAGAAAACCTGTGTGGATAAATTCTGCCTTGAGTACAGACAAACCCATCCGTGGAGTTGTCTTTGCTCAGGGACCTGGTTGCACTTGGTGGGTAATGCAGAAAGATGGCACAACACGTTGTGTACCACAGGGAGATCTGATTGTTGTGTGAAAACCACCTGTAGTGTGAAATGCCAGTATACCCCTGCTTGCTGATTGTCACTGCCACTGTTTGTACATAGCTGTATATATATTTTTTTATATGTATTAATGTGTGTGTAGAATTAGAATATCTTAGTTTGGGCATTGAGCCAACAATATGGGATAAGGGGTGGAATGTCTTGGGGTGACCTTATGATGTGTATCCCATATCGCTGCCTATGCCCAGAAATTAATTATTGGCCTTTCTATGCCTCTGAACTGAGCCTGAGAGGGGGAAGAAAAAACTGAGCAAAACTTTCTCAAAGCAGTTTGCAACTTGTTCAAGGTCACATAAAGATAGCAGGTTTTTTTTTCCCAGCTGGGGCAGGGGAGCGAGGAAGCACCCAGCTTGCGGCTTTTGCAGTCAGCTTTTGGCCAGTTTTTCCAGTTTCCTGTTCTCCAGAGAGAGGCTGAGAGTTGAACTTTTCCTTCTCTGGAATTTCGGATTTTCTCCCTTTTCTACTGGACTGCTTGATTGCTGTAACATCAGAGCACACCGGGAGGACTTTCCACCAGGCACAGAAGGCCTGGCCCTGGGCCAAGCCCCAGCTCCGAGGAGACCAAAGGGAGGATTCAAACACTTTCCCAGGTTTTTCCTCTACAGCAAAAGATTTTTAACATTATTTTCCTTTCCCGTGTGTTTGTTAAATAAATAGTTTTATCTTCTTCACTTTCCTTCGAGGAAAATTTATTTTTTCCCGAACCTGGTGGGGGGAGGGGTGGTTGTGCCTTCCCTCAGAGGATACATATTTCTAAATTTGGCCAAACCGGAACATGAGGGCAGCTTATACTTTTTGATTTTCAGCTGTTACATCATAAAAGAGAAATAAATCACTTCTGTGGTTACTTTAGTATGAGGATTTTAAAGTACTTACTAATATGAATTAAATGTATTACTCTTTTAAATTGGAGGTGCATAAATAAGAGCACAATAGAATTGAGTTTCAGAAGGTTGTTCAGCACAGGAGAAAGGGAACAGAAATCAGGATCTTGATTTTTTTGCCTTAGCCTCTTGCTAACAGCAATAGTTTGTACAAGTATTGTAATACCACTTATGGTAAATGATTGGCATTACAGTTCTATTCTTGGTACCATGTTGTCCATTTATGGAGTGAAACAGGAAGCTCCGGAGGATGGACGTAGTGTCAGTTTATATTAACTCTACCACAGTGCACTTACAAAATGTACCAAATCAAGGTTGTGCAATTATTCTTAAGTGAATAAAATTATTTCCCATGTGTGATGTTTGCCCTTGCAATCCAGGAACTATTTTAATGCAAGTTTATTTTAATTATATTGAATAATAACATGGAATTGTTCCTCTTTGTACCCAATATTAGGCAGATAGCAAGTTAGCACAATTAATATTCGATAGAGTGTTGTTCACTGTACTGGATATAAAAAACTTCAGATTTGAGATATTTTCCATAAAGAGGTAAACCAGTACGAATGTAACATCTGTGTTAACACTATGAAAAGTGACTGTGATCCTCTACCACCTGCATTCACATATTCTTGGAATAAAAATGAAGCAACACGTTCTTACAAAAAAACAATATCTGCTATTTCACCATTATTAAACCAAGAGCAGATAATACTAAAAGTATGTGTGAGAGGAATAGAACATCAAATATTCAGACTGCAGAGCAGGAGCAGAGAGGTGCTTCTTCTTGGTGTTCTCATATCTTTGCTTTGTCTTCCATTAACATGACTTGAGGTCTTCAGCTGTGCATTTAACTTTAAATCTGATTTCACGACTATAAAGGACTGGAATAAAACAGTCCGAGGTGCCAATTTCTGGAGCAGGTATTCTCTCTTTTTTGAGAATCAAAATGAAAAACTTCGTGCCTACTTTGAATTTATGAAAATTGAAATAGGTCTTGAATTTTGAGAAAACCAGCTCAGGTGACATTAATTACTAGTTTTGCCAAAATATTTATAACAAAATCTTGGAGCTTTTTCTTTGCAAACCAAACTGATGTCCCTGCAATCAAACTGATTCACATGAAGAAAAAAAAAAAAGGGAGAGAAACAAAATGCTGACAAAAAGCCAGTTGCTCTGGTTTTGGCTGGGGTAGATTTAATTTTCTCCAAAGTACTTAGTAAGGAGCTGTGTTCTGGATTTGTGCTGGAAAGAACGTTGATAATTCAGGGAGGTTTTTGTTACTGCTGAGCAGGGCTTACACAGTAAAGGACCTTTCTGCTCCTCACCCCACTCTACCAGCAAGTGGGCTGGTGGTACATGAAGAGTTGGGAGGGGACACAGTTGGAAAAGCTGATACCAAGTAACCAAAGGGATATTCCAGACCATATGGCTTCATGCTCAGTTTAGGGGAAGAAGAAAGAAGCTTTCAGAGTGGTGGAGTTTGTGTCCCTAAGTAACTGATATTGAGCTCCTCAAGATCAGAGACCCTCAAGATTTGAATCTAACTTTGCAAATTTTTTGGTTGTTAATCAGTAGCTATAGCCAGACAACTACGATTAAAAAACTGCACAGTGAACACTGTGTGCTTGGCTAATCTTTTGCTTTAAGGAAAGGAGAAGACAATCCCAAGATGAATGGGCTGTCTGGGCAAGAGCCACCAGGAGTGAAATCAGCAGAACTGATCAGTAGCTGGGGTTAAGGTAATTCTGACAGTGGGTGATTACGACCATTGACTGATTGACCACCTACTCAAAATGAACCCCAAGCTCAAACAGAGACACAAATTGCACGTGGACTAATTAGCATGAGAACTGAGAAATATAACTAGCAAATGGGGGTTTGAGTACTAATTATAGAGAAGTTATGTGATTTGTAATCAATGAATATTGTTATATTTGTTTGTGAAAATATAGAAATATCATAAAGTTTTGATGATCAGTGAGCCAGGCTTTTGTGGGTTACCAACTACCTCTCTATTTTGTGCCAACTAGAACAAAAAATAGAAATTCCTTCCCTCCATGTGTGAATTGGTGCTGCGTGTTGGGTAACAAACTCACGTTCAGGACAACATAACTGCTGTGCGTGATGGAGCCCTGCTTTCCTGAGGATGGCTGATTGCCTGTCTGCCCAGTGGAAACAGTGACTAAATGTCGTGTTTTGCCTTGCTTGAGTGCACAGCTTTTGCTTTACCTACTAAAGTGTCTTTATCTCAGCCCAGTGATTTCTCCACCATCCCACTGGGTGGGGGGTGAGGGAGAGGCTGCCTGGGTCTTAGCTGCCAACCGGGGTTAAATCACAACAATTAAGTACTCATTATATGGCAATGTGCTGATGAGAACGAATAAGTATTTGGCACAAATTAGGAATATTTTAACCTTGCCCACAGGTGACTATCTAAGAGAATATTTTGTGTATGAATATTCACTCAAATTAAAAGACTTTCTTCCCTTAAGCAAATATCTCCCATCCCCAAAAACGAGAATCATCATAAATGCAGCGCAAACATCCAAGGCAAAGAGGTTGCCCATGAGTATAAACAAGGAGTGTGTGAATTTAAGAAGTTACAAACTAGTTACAAACCAGACCCCAAGTCCACAGAAGATAAGCCTACAAAGCAAGAAGGTAAGTCAAGTAATTATACTGGTCTGAAACCACAAAAATAATTTGTTCTGATTCAGATTTAATCTCTTCAGAAGGTTTTTCCACTTTCTACAGATTAGGAAATGTGAAAGTGTATAATTATATCATGGCATATTTTGTATAGTGTAGAACCTTAGATCACCTGTTCACAGGTTTTTGATCCACTTAAACTTCCTTTCTCTCACCCATATATCACTACTATGCTTTCAAAAAATAAATAGGAGCCTGTAAGCATCTTGGTCTTTCTTTTGTTTTCTGTTGATTCATTTATGAATAATTAATTCAGATAAACTAAGTAAAATTTAACCTCAGATTTCATGTGATTTCGATTTTCTCTATTAAGTAAAATTGGGCATTATCAGCTTCTTCCACATTTTTTTGTGGAATTCAACCAAAACAACTTTTAACACAGCTGCCATATGCTCAAGATACCCTGGCATGTGTATGTATGGTGTGTATGTGTGTACATAGGCGTGTGTTAGTATGTTTATATATTGTGGACACACTGAAGTCACTCCTGACTTATGTAGTTTTAGAATTTTTTATATACACATATACAAATGCGTGCACAGATACTTGTGTGTATAGGTGTAAATATATAACAGCATACACACAAAAAGAAACTTTTGTAATCTAGTTGAAATTATTTTCTTGCCATGCCATCTGTCCCCACTGCTTCACAGTAGTGTCTGCAAGAGGTGTGTACAGGGTGGGCTGTCAGTGTAACCAAATAGGGTAGCTCTTCAGGTTTTGAAGGTGATAAGGAATGTATGCCAGCAACTTTTTATCAGAGATTCTCATTGGGTGACTCAGTTAGCATATTGAATGATCACACCTCTGTGTTATCACCAGTTTAGTATTTAAGGTGTGAATAAATACGCCCCAGAAACACAATAGGGGCTTATAGGAAGACTAACTTTGGATTTTCATTTTTCCACTTTTGTAACTTCTCCCTCTTGTTTTTCCAGATTCTTCTTCTCACAGCACATCCGATATGATGGTTAGGCACTTTCCTCTTTTGAATGCAATTTTTCACTTACCATGATCCCCCATTTATTAAGATCCTCTGCAAAAAGTTTGCTTCTGTAAATCTGTTGCAGTGCAGACTACCAGGTCTGTCTTCCCCAGCCTGTACGTCCATGTATTACTTGTTAATCAGGAGAAAAATTTGTTCCGTGAAATTCATATGTGTACACCCTCAGACATTTTGGGACAACTTCTTCTATCTCCGAGATGTAAATTTCTTGCAGTCATGGTAAGAGGACTTTCTCTAGTTTGACAACATATAACTGAGGATATTTTTCCATCTGTTACATCCTCTGAGGCCATTTTTGTATAGATTAAAGCTAAAGGAAAGGGAAAAGGAAAAAATTCAGAAATATTAATTAAAATACATATAGACCTATGCATTAGCTTGTAAGGACACTATTCGTTGTGCACAAATGTTCCAAACTAGGGTCAGATTTTCTAAGATCATACTTCCTTAATTTAGCTTGTTTGAGAAAGTATCTATGTTATCCAATGTCTCATAGATTTCTGGAAACTGAGCTGAAGAAAAGCTTTTAAGACCCTGATGAAGACTGATGCAGTCATGGAGATGGCACAGCTGCCACTCTGCCCGTCTGCCCCTCTCTGGGAATCCATAGAAATCCTGGCCTTCATTTAAATCAACAGGAGCTTTGTCTCTCACTTCAGTGGAGCCAGAATTTCACCCTGCAGTTTGAAATACTCTCTGCAGATGACAGGCAAGTAAAATGATTACCTCACTGTTCCCACTGCCTCTGTGTCATAAACTGTGCAAAGATTATCATCAGTTAACTGCAATACAGATGTTCCCTCCCTCATTCCTTCAAAGTCATCTTTCATCCCTCTCTTTTTCCCTACAGTTCCATTTTTAACTTTTCACTGTGTTTCTCTGGCATTCAGTACCAGGAAGAGAAGCCACACACAGAGTTCATCAGTCTTTGGCATTGGTCGAGGCCATCATTATCGCTTACAAAACTAAGGCAACTTTATAACAAGGGACAGTTTGAAATGAGGGAGGTTTATAAATACAATAAAATGTCTAATAATTATTCAAAAGGCTTGAAATTTATGGTCTCAGTAGGCGTTCTCTCATTAGCCACTCCATATCACTACACCACTCATGAGTGAAAAGGTCACCTCCTATATCATGAATATAAATTGCTGTCTCATTGGTGTAGTTTTGATATGTTTCATATCTAGAATCAGAATGTGAGAAATGGGAACATGCCTCCTAAAATCTGTAATTCTCAGAAGTGAAGAATGTTGGAATTGTCTGACCTGATTTGTGCCCACATTAGGAAGAAGAAAGTGCACTTTTAATAACACTACTTTCTTTTGGAAACTGTTTATCCTTCAACATGAAGAGAAGTATACTTAAGTGAAACTAAAAAGAGGATGTGTCCAGATATTTAAGTACTGCTAAAAGCTGCTTTTGTGCAGCTGAAGAGCTGAAGAAATATTTTTATCCAGCCAGAGTCCAGGATTCAGTTCTGACTGCTGGTGTGACTTCATTTCTTGGACATCAGCCTGATTTTTTAGCTGATGTCAACAGTGTCATGTGCACACGTGATTTGCTAAATAAGAGACTTCATATATGTAAGCAGCTTTATAAAGCCCACAGCTGAAAAACGTGGACAGTGTCTGTGGTCTTTATTTGGAGAGACAAAATCCAATACTTTTAATCTATTTTTTCAGGTGTTCAGCATGGAGTTCTTTTAATGTTCTTTTAATCGGGTTCATTTTCTTCCAAGCCCATGTATGCGCACATAAGGACTCCACCCACACTGTAAGGTATTTTTCTTCCTAACACATATTGTTCATACTGTACATACCATAAAGGCCTTACTTTCTATGGTAGTTTGACCCAGGTTGGATGCCAGATGCTCACAAAAGTGGCTCCACCACTTCCCTTTTGAACAGGGCAGGAGACAGCAAACACAAGGAAAGGCTCATAGGTTTAGATAAGGGCACGAAGAGATCACTCACCAGCTGCTGTCACAGGCAAAACAGATTCAATTTGAGGAAAACAGCTTACTCTATCACCAACCAAAATCTCAGTAGGATAATGAGTAAATAAAAAATTAATCTTAAAACACCTTACCCTCTCCCTCCTCTCCCTTTCTCTCCCCTCACCTTCCCCCAGCAACGAAATATCAATTTAACACATACAGGAGGTCTCACCCTTCTGGAAAAACAGGCTTTCAGCTCCTGCACTGTATAGTGTGTATACATTTATTTTTTTCAGAGAATTGTCGGAAAAATCTTTCTTGTTGCTATTCCTTCTAACAATTTTGAAATACTCTATTGCTCAATACCTTTTCAAAGGCAGTATTTTGCTGATGTCAGGAGGTAACATTTACATTAATTGATTGTTGCTTTTAGAATTGTTGATAGTGGTGAATATTTAAAATCTTTTTATGGACAGTATTGACTGAAAAAAAATTGTTTCAAAAAACCCAAACAAATTAAAAGTGAAGAAGGAATGTTTTCCCTGAAGAACCCTTTTAAATGTGGAATAATGATAAGAGCTAATAAATTTATCTGGATGAAAATAAGTTTTCATTGCAGTGGAGCTTAATGTAGAGAGGGCAGGAAAGGTTTGAGTGGTTGTGGAAGACATTACTAGCTATTGCCTTTTCACAAATCAAAAGAGCAGGCATTACCAAGGACTAGCAATACTATCAACATTCCAGAAGAACAATAAGTGAAGAAAAGATGTATGGAGATCTTTTTCTTGTTCCTTCGACTAGCTGCAGCCCAAACATACAAATCTGTAATGTATTGCAGTTCATTGGATTGCTCCAAAGCCAAATATCCTAAATAGTAAATGATGTTGTGACCTTAATCTCACATGGGCTATAGCATAAAACATGTGGTGGCTTGAGTTATATAACTTCAGAAGCTATTAGACAAGTGAAGTTTTCCTCAGCTCATAGCATATATAAGTTGATGAAAAAATGTTATTTCTACTATTAAAAGGACTTCTCTACATTGATTTTTTTATCTTCAAATTTTCAGAAATGAGTATTGTGTTGTTGTTATTTTAACACATATGGAATATATGAAGATGAATATATTTTTAACCAAGACCCAAATTAATTATGGAAAAGATTAAGAATGGAGGGCTTTTAAATGATAATAGTGTCTTGGTAAAAGCATGTAAAAAAATGGAAAAGAAAGGAATGTGTTCATAAACCCTCTGTGTTGTACTCATAGAGCTGAATATCCAGAAACTTGTTCCTTTTGAAAAGTGTTTGATACTGAGTCTGATTTAAAATGGTGAAGATCAATGAAAGATGAATGAAATGCTTCCTTGGAAGGCAGGGAACTTCTACAGATCAAGGGCCAACAAATTAAAAAAAATCTCTAAGAAAAGCCCGTCCTAAGTAATTCAGCAAACAAGGAAACACACCTAAAAATAAAACTAAGCTAGACCAAAAATCTCTGACAAGATTTTTGTGTTGCCAAAGAAGTGGATATACAGTAAAACTTCCTGCATTTCACTCAATACTCTTTCCTGGCATTAGTAAACCCTTCACTTCATATTGCTAACCAAATGTTAGCTGTTCTTCTGCATAGGAAGGATGATCTTCCTCTTTCCAGACGAATTTATTTTGGCAACTACACACATAGTCAGAAACCATTCACACAGCAAGAAAGAAATATGCTTTTAGGTAAAACGCCCACTCAACACACTTTGCAGAATGGCCCAAATTCAGTTTCAAGAGCTATCCCGATACCAGTTCAACCATCTTGTCAATATTTTTGGAACCTAGTTACAGCACTGCCAAGTACCATCAGTGTCAAAAACAGAACTAATGTTTCCTGACAAATTCTCCAGAATTCCCATCACTATTTCAAGCCATGTTTTAGAAAACAACAAGGCATACCTAACAAAAAATCAGCACTCAACAGCACAACTAGGTAGTGTTGACATATTTTTTCAGAATGATAACTCATTGTTCTATACTAATTGACTATAATAATTTAGAAATCTCTAGTATTCAGGCTAAGATGAAGATAAAAGGTTTGTGGCAAATATTAGCCAAGTATTTATGATATAAGAGCAAAATGGAAAGGGGAAGCATCTGTAATGGTATCTTTGCACAAGAGCTTATATTGGTTGACATTTTAGGCAAGGAACAAAAATTGTGATTCCACTCAGTTTCAGACCACAGAATCACAGGTTAGAAGGGACTTTCGAAGGTTATGAGGTCCAACACTATAGACGAGGTTGCCCAGAATCATGTCCAGACAGCATCTGAGAATCACCAAGGACAAGCTGGGCACTGTGGTCTCACGCTGGTGTGCATATATATATACATATAATATGTATGTGTATATATATATATATATATATATATAAAATACTTATGTGTGTGTATATATATATATGTACATCTATATATGTATGCTGATGGCAGGCATAACAGCAATCTCCATATTCCTAATGGTTGTTCTCCACTTCCAATGTATGCAGTTCACAGTCCTGGGCAGCTCACTGCCACACAGCGTTGGAAAGCATTTTGGAAAGCATTCCCTGCAGTGGGTATAGGTGCTGCCTTCACGTGGCCTTGTGTGTGCGTTTGAACCTCAGGGTTCTGTGATGAGAGGTTGGTGCCTCAAACACAAACACTTGGAAACAGGCAGCCCAGCAGTGCGGCAGGGCAGCTCCTGGTGAGCTCCTAGGAGCCAGTGGAGGGAGGACCATGGCTCAGATTCTCCAAGGGCTCTTCCCAGGGAAGAAGGACCTCCTGTTCCTTGCCACTGGAGATAATAGAAAGGTTGTGGTTAGAAGGGACCTCTAGAAGTAACCACGTCTCTGCTCAAGTATGTTCACATAGACCAGGTTGTCCAAGGCTTGGAAGGTCTCCAAGGACAGAGTCCACCAGCTCTTTAGGGGCAACCTGTTGATAGGCTCAGTCATCCTCCAAGTAAAAGGGTATTTCCTCGTGCTGAGGAGGAACCTGTCATATTTCAGCTTGTGCCCATTGTTTTTACTCTGTCACTGGGAACCACTTACCAGACACTGGGTCTGTCACCTTTACATCCTCCCTTCAGGTATCCAGGAACCTTGATGAATTTTACCCTGAGTCTTTTCCAGGCTCAACAACCTGAGCTGTCCTTGAAGATCCTCTTATGTTAGTTGCTCTAGCGTCTTCATCATCTTTGTTCCTCTCTAGATGCTCTCCGAGTATATTCATGTGTCTTGTGTATTGGGGACTCCAGAAGTGGGTGCAGTACACCAATGGTGACCTCACCAAGGAGCAGTGAAGGATCATGTACTTCAACCTGCAGGTAACACTTGTCCTTATGCAGCCCAGCATACTGCTGGCCTTCTTTACCACAAGACAATAGCATTGGCTCTTCATCTCTCCCTTCAGACCTCCTGGATCCTTCCAGCAAGGCTTCGTCCTATCTGTTCATTTTTGTCATGTACTGGTGCAGGGGGCTGTGCCTTCCCAAGTGCAGAACTATGCACTTCCCTTTGCTGAACCTTAAGAAGTTCCTGTTTGCCCATTTCTCTAACCTGTTGTGATACCTTAGGTTTTTTTTTCCCTCAAGGAAAATTAGGTGACAAAATAATTTTGCTTCATGGTTTAAGAACATGGGTAAGTGATTTTTTTCCCTAGGTTGGAATCCTCACTACAGGCTTGAAGAGAGGTAGGAGAGAGTGACCTCAAAGCACTGTCCTGCTGAGTCTGATGGAGATAAACCCCTTGGTCGTCAGTCACCCACAACTAAACTTACTGCCCTTTCTTTCTCTGAGCTTGTTTCTCCTAGTCTCTACTTAGCATAATTTCTCTAATACTAAAAGACATCTTACCACATATTTAGAATTAAGGGAAACCAAATATAAAGCAGTAATTTTTTTCTTTTAACACTAAACAACTCTTATTTTTGGGAATATCTAGTTGCTGTTTAATTCCAGGCCTGTGCTTGGTCTCTCTTCTTGATGAGAATTCTAGCATTGAAGAAACCTTTCTGGACCACAGCACTACAGACACTGCTATGCTCCCAGGAATAAATGCAGATTTCAATGGTTCTCTGCTTATGACTCAGAGAATCGGTTGGTTGAAATAATCCTGAGTAGCTGCACTTTCTCTTGTGTTTATTGAGACTTTGATGTCGAATTTTATGCCAATGCTCTCAGAGGTAGGCACATAAGTGTGTTATGAGAGGAACATCTTATTTTTGTGGTCTGAAGAAGCTTTGAAAAACCATCTGTGTACCTAGAGTATTTGTCAAATACGATATTCAGTAGTTTACATAATGCATATGGATACAAAACATATCCATCATGGCAGACAATGGAAAATTAGGAAGTAAGGGGTTTTTTTTGTTTTTAAGATTTGAAATTATATAAGGCATTTATATCTACTATCTATTTTCCCCATTTTTTTTCTGTGAACATGTTTCACCCCTATGATGTCAAACTTTTCTCCATCCCCACCCTTTTCTTTCCATGCTTTGATTGGTTTTTTTTTGTTCCCTTTCATGATTTTAATTTTCTTTTGGCTCTCTTTCTGCCTTTATCTTGCCTTCTGACTACTGCTATCAGATTGTTTTGCTACACAGAACAGGGTTCTTCCCATAGAATCATCTGAAATGTTACTCTTTAGCCATTTGGAAAGCCTAGGCACAAACAGGTGTTGGTCCAGTCAGCTGAACATACCTAATGAACCTGGAGCTAACCCATTGCCTTTAACAACTTTTCTATGTGATATGACTTCAAGTTGAAGTTAAAATATTCTTGTAGTGTTAAGTCCTACAGCCCTGTCCTCCCTGGCATTTTCTCTCTTTTTCTTTTTTTTTTCTTGCCCAGAAGAAACAGTTTCAGTTAAATGAAGAAAACTGTGTCCTGGGATATAATACCTGGCAGGGGTTCATAACTTTGCAGTTTTTGTTATGCTTTTTCCACTCTGTTTCATGGGTGTCAGAGACTGAAATATTACATTTTATGACTTAAACATTTTCATGAAGGACTTTCAAAACTGTATTACAAAAGCTGCAGAGAAGACTACGGCACCCTGAACAGCGCCCTGACTGAGGCCTTACACCGCTTGCAGATGAAGATAAGATAAAGTGACTCAAATCTGGGCTGGAGTAGAATACATTCAGAGGGATCAAGCGTAGCACCTTCGGGGCGGAGGCCACAGCCCCAGGGCTATCAGCTGCCAGGCTCGAACAGACCCCCTGCACCAAAGGGATGGGAGAGAGAGGCTTTTGGTGTGTGTTGGAAAAGCCTTTGGTGAGAGGCAATGAATGCCCGTCGTCCACTGTGCAGAGGAGCCCAGCTGAGGGGTCCCTTTACCCAGGGAGAAGCTGCATCCACATGAAGGACAGAGGGGCTGACATGGCCCATCAAAGGTCCCCTCCCTCCCCCAAGGGGTCCCAAGACCCTGCACCAGACTACCAGAGATGATGCAACAGACCCTCAGTGTTGCAAGGGACAGTGTCAAGCCGGCCCCTGCAAGGGAGGCACGTGGGCATTCCCACCTGGTCCAAAATGTATATTAGTCCACAGGATTCTATACTCTTCAGTGGGTGGTGGCGTGTGGCTGGTGTGGCAGTGTGGCGCAGTGTGACCATGGCGACGGGGGACCCTCACCGCCAGAAGACCACATGGAGGGGAGCAACAAGACGTCATTGGGACCCTCGGATCAGTGATATGCCTCCACCTAACCCCTGTCACTCTCTCCCTGTTCCCCCATCCCCCACGCACATTTCTTTCTCTATTTCTTTCTTTCTTTTCTCTTTCTTTATCTTTGCCTCTTTTACTATTAAATAAAACATATCAATTTTTTGGCACCAACATCTAATGTTGTTTGGTTTTAATCTCGTTTTTGAGTATATTTTGAATTTTCAACTACTTTTCTCTGCTTTTCTGGGTTTAAACTGTATCGTAACAATGGGCTGACTTTTTTGTGTTGCCTCTGACAAATACTGCAGTGAATTTTCTGGCCTTTGGGTAGGTTATTGAAGTGCCTAGTCAGAGACAAAGTCTAATAGCTTTGTGCCTCTTCTTTTCTGCAGAGTCATGAGGGGCAGAGGCAATATGACCTGTAGTTTTTAACTACAGAGTTTGCTAATATTTACCCATTTTAGTGTGCCCTCATTCATGGAGTTGGCCAGTCCTAGGCATATAAAAGGGCAAGACCTCATTGTTTAGAGAGACCAGGAAGAGCGGGCCCTTGGTGAGCAGGAATGCTGCACAATTGCAAGAAACTGACCAGAAATGTCAAAGGATTTGGGAGAAAACTTGCTGAAGTATTAATTATCTAAGTAAAAATGAATCTAACTATAAGGAAACTTTCTTCTGTTAGTAACAAAAAAACCAATGAAAGTATTTCTTTTAGAGTGATTGTGTTTCGATATGTTGGTGAAACTTTAAGGGGTGGGAGAAATAAGTCACTGGTAGACATCTAGACAGTAACTTTTATTGATAGTTGGACTTCATTAATTTGAAGGAGGCTGTTGTTTATTCCATGTGTGATTAGCAAGTCTCTAGCCTAAAACTTTGTTGAGCAAATCTGAACTGAGCAGAAAGTTTATTTAGAAGGTACTCTCTTCCTTTCACTGTCCTGAGCTGATCTCTGGTTTTGCTTACTAAACTTTTAATATAGGAGGACTTCGGGCTTCTGCATTTCTAAAGGCTTTTTTAACAACTCTATTCCTCCTTTGGAATAATTTAACTGGCATTTTAAAAGAAATTCAAGGATAAATAGATAATTAAACTCCTATCTGAGTAATTTTTAGTCTAAAGGCTGATTGAGACATTTAGCTGATCTAGCTTTTCCAAGAACTAAAGGGAAGATTTAAAAAAAAAAAGAAGGCAAGGAAAAACCCTCTTGAATATCTTGAATAAAGCGTCCAATCATCAGGTGTCATCTCTGCCACTAACATTTAGTAACTGATAATTGCTGTAACTAGAACCATAGAGCCTTGCAAATATTATCCAGTAAATTTTAATTAACACTCTGGGGACTGAAGAATTGAAGAACAAGCTCAAGGGAGACTTTCCCCAAACCAGTAGCAAAGTGTGCTGAGTAATTTTAGATCTGCCTGCCTGTCAAAGCGGATCAGTGTCATCTTGCCACTTAAGCTGAAGAAAATGCACCTGCTTCTACATGGAAATAAGGTGCATTATCTGCCAATTTGTGCTGCTTATTTTCACTGCTGCCTGAGTTTGACAAGTGGAAAATATGAATGCATGGATTATTAATTCATGATCCAAGGGAAAAGGAAAAGGTGAAAGAGGTCTGTGAGTGAAAAAATGCAATGTACTTGGTATCGCAGTGTCGGGGTCCCTTCCCTCCTGCCATGTAGCCCTGGAAGAGGGGCCCTGGGGAGGGAGGCACGGGGTTTCCCTAGCCCCTGGTCAGCCTCGTTCCCCATTGGTTGTTTTGTGTTCCCTTGCACAGCCAAGGACCCTCGGGTCCCGTGACTGTATACGTTCCTTGGCAGATCCTCAGCCATGCGGCTGGAGAAATAAACATCTCTGAAACACCTATCAAGAATCGGTCCGTACATATTTCTTTTCCACGGGACTCCTTGTTTGATACATCATGTTACAGAATCCGCACTGTAACAAAATGGTGGCTAATGCAGGCAGAACGATCCCCGATCCCTAAGCGACTGATTTGTGAGTAAAGAAACTTTGGATTCCTCTTCTTGTTTTTGTTTTGCTATTCCATATCTAAACTATGGAGGAACTGTGGAAAGACTCTTGGCTCTCAGAGCCGCATATGGACATTTATCTTAAACTTGAAAAGATTCTTGAACAACGATTTGTAAATCTTAGCTTAATTCAAGCTCAAAAGGAACTGAAACGCTTCCTTTCATGGTTGTTTAAGAACTTTTTCTACGTTTCTTGGGATTTAATTCTTACCAAAGACTTTTGGAAGACCGTTTTGACACAGTTAATTTCTGAGTCGAAATATATGCCGATGGAAGAATATTTTTGTGAATATTATTTAATTACCGAGACTGTTGAGCAATGTCAGCTGTGTCCTGGCAAAGGGAAGCCTGGCTCAGGGACTGTGCGACCCAGGCCACGTGGACCGAGCCCTCTGCGAGCAGTAGCGAGGCAATTCCCGCACGCGGGCAGAGCAGCGCGAGCTGCAGTGTCGGCGGCAGAGTGAGGCGCGGCGGGAGCGGCACAACCCGGCAGTGCCTGCCCGGCCCCGCACAGTGCGTGGTGGAGCGAGCCCCATGAACACCTGACCAAGAGGGGTGGGTGACGCATGGGTGACAGCTGGCGGCGATGGCAGTGGAGTGGAGCTGCGCCTAGCCGAGACACGCGCTGGAGCAGGGCACGGGGGGGGGTCATTGCTTGGGGCCCCGACCGAGACATGGGTGCGGCCCCAGACATTGGCAGTGAAGCTGAGAGCAGAAGTGGCGACACACAGAGAACTGAGCAGCGTGGCCCGGCCTGGGCCACGCGGCCCCGAACGTGACCCCGGGAAGAGCGTGCAGGCACAAGCAGCTCCAGCAGCCCTGGCAGCACTAGCAGCCCTGGCAATTCCAACACAGGAGCAACTGAAAAAGAAAGAGAAAGCAAGAACACAGCGAGACAGAAAACAGAAGCCACTTGGAAAAAGGAAAAGATCACCATAGCTAAGGTTTTAGGAATAGTAAAATGGTATAATGTCAAACAAAACTATGGTTTTATAACGAGATGTGACAACCAACAAGACATATTCATTCACAGAACTGCTATTAAAAAGAATAACCCAGAAAAATGCATCCCAAGCTTGGGAGATGGAGAGGTGGTGGAATTCAAAATTGTGCAAGGTAGAAGAGGGTTACAAGCAGTGGAGGTCACTGGGCCTGATGGTGTTGATGTAAAAGGCAGTATATATGCTAAGAATCATAGTCATGTTAGACAATATCTCCATTGTAGGCCCCCCCTACAGTCTCCCTTTCCTAATCCCACCTTTCCCCTTTATCCTATATCCTATTACCCCCAGTGTATTCCCAATCCGTTTTTTCACCCATGGTTTCCCTCACAAAACCATGCCTTTGCCAATTGTTTCCCCAAAAATCCCTTTCCAATGCCGAGTGGGGGATGAAAAGGGGGAGGGAAGAAATTAAACCCTCTCCTGCATCAGTTTCCCCACAAAGCATGCTCGGAGAGTCCTGTCTCTCTTCTGTCAGCCTTAAGATGCTCCAGAGAATCTGTTTGGACATTTAAAGACTCAGGAGGGTGGCTTATTTTGTTTTAAAACTGTTCTTGTTATGTTTATCCAGTTGTTTTCAATGTTAAGTTTAAAATCTCTTTTGCTAAAAATAAACGGGTGAAGTGTTGGGGTTCGTCCCCCCTGCCACGTAGCCCTGGGAGAGGGGCCCTGAGGGGAGGCACGGGGTTCCCCTGCCCCTGGTCAGCCTCGTTCCCCATTGGTTGTTTTGTGTTCCCCTGCGCAGGCAAGGACCCTCGGGTCCCGTGACTGTGGCAGTTCCTCGGCAGAGCCCCGGCCATGCGGCTGGAGAAATAAACATCTCTGAAACATCTATCAAGAATCGGTCCATATATATTTCTTTCCACGGGCATCCTTGCTTGATACATCGTGTTACAGAATCCCCACTGTAACATTGCAGGACCCACCAGAATAATGTTTCTTAATAAACATGCCATGGAATTCTGCTAAAAGTCTAGAGAGACAAATACCCTTGCATTGCACTTTTAACATCAAAGGAAAATCTAATCATCTAGAAAATTTGGTAGCATAAAAGGACATCACTAAAAGTAGAACAGGCATTGTTTTAATAGCCATCATTTTCTTTAAATCTCCATAAGAATGGGATAGGCATTCAATATTAGTATTCTAAGTCCAATATTCTGAATATTCAAGCTACAATAAATAATAATTTGCTAGATATGCTCAACAGATATGACAATATCTAGCTTTGGCTCTGCTTTCACTGCTACAAAGTAATTCAATAGAAATCAGTGAAATCAGAGTGCATGGTTATAAGTTAATCTCCAGGGAGCAAATAACATCATTAAAGTGAAATCATTAACTTCAGTTAATATCCATGAGTCTGTGAAGGATAAAATCCATAAAAATGTTGAGACTCCTTTGGTATTACTCAAATTGCTTGCAAAGGACAAACTAAAAGTGTTGAGGATCGAACTACCACTGTTCCCAGTAAGAAGATTCTAAGTCATATTTAATAAAGTAATTAAGAGATATTTATGACCTTAACATTTTGTGCTTTGTTCAGACTTATTTTTTAAAAATTCTATGTCTAGAAAAGAAACATAATTTAAATATAATTTTCCTTTTGCTCAGACAAAAGCTTTGGTGATGGTAGTATCCAGAGCCAGAACTTCAAAAATAAGTCAAGAAAATGTTTCTTACAAGTTAGAGAGTCAATATGCAAGTTTTAGAACTACTCATTACTGGTCTCAGCCACAGGACAGACATTCCCAAGATGCCAGGCCACTATCTCCTGTCATCTGTCTTGAAGACTGCTGCCTGGCAGGCACCTCAAGATATTTCCAACAGAAAATTCTGCAAATAAATGGCATCACAGAACCATATAATGATGGCAAAGGACAAAAATCTACTTCCAACCCTCCTGCAGTGGGCAGCGATGCCATCCAGTAGACCAAGTTGCACAAAGCCCCATCTAACCTGACCTTGAACAATTCCAGAGATGGAGCAACCACAGCTGCTCTGGGGTACCTGCTCCAGTGCCTCAACACCTTCACAGTAAAGAATTTCTTCCTAATATCTAAACTAAACCTATGCTATTACCATTTTAAAGTCATAACCCCTTGTCAAGTCACTACGTGGCCTTGTAAATAGTCCCTCTCCAGCATTCTTTTACCCCCTTTAGGTACTGGAAGGTTTCTATAAGGTCTCCCCAGAGACTTCTCCAGGCTGAACAGCTCTATCTCAGCCTGTCTCCATAGGACAGGTGCTTCAGTTCCTCTAATCATCATCTTGTCCCTCCTCTGGACTCACTTCAACAGTCCTTCTGTTGAAGGCTCTAGAGCTGAACACAACGCTTCAGATTGAGTTGCATGAGATGGATCAGAGGGGCACCTCCCTCTACCTGATGTCACACTTCTGAAACTACCCAGGATGCATTTGACATTATAGGCTGCAAGCACACATTGTCCGGTCACATTGGTTTTTCATCTGATCCACCAAAGATGTAACCCCATCCTAAGAGGTCCCCAAATTTGTCAAGAACAATTTGCCCTAGGTGAAACTGTTGGTTGTCACCAATCTTTATTTTACATGAGCCTTAGCACAGTTTTCAGAAAGACCTATTCCATGATCTTGCTGGGCACAGAAATGAGTCTGTTTGGTCTATAGTTCCACAGTTCTTCCTTTTTCCCCCCTTTTTAAAGGTGGAAGTTATGTTTCCTCTTTTCCAGTCAGGGGGAACTTTACCAGACTTCCACAACTTCTCAAATATGATGGAAGGTGGCTTAGCCATTTCATCTGCAGGTTCCCCTGGGACCTGAAATTAGTCTCTTCAGATCTCATGGACTTGTACTCCTTCAGGTTGCTTAGATGTCTTGAAGCTGATCTTCTACTACAGAAGGT
This sequence comes from Corvus hawaiiensis, assembly GCF_020740725.1. NCBI lineage: Eukaryota > Metazoa > Chordata > Aves > Passeriformes > Corvidae > Corvus > Corvus hawaiiensis. The sequence continues at coordinate 41,507,268 of NC_063255.1, read as the reverse complement.
GGCTCTTCATTCTCCCAGTCCTGCCTTTATGTCTTCCAACTTGGGTGGCTGGAAAACTTGATGATGAGGACTGAGGCAAAAAATTGTTGAGTACTCCCCAAAGGGAGTCCTTTTCCATGTCCTGAAAAACCAGGTCTCCCATTTCTTACCAGAGAGGGCCCACTTTTTCCCTACACTTCAATCTACCACATAACTATAGAAGATATTCCTTTAGCCTTTGCCTGACTTCCTCTTCGTTTCATCCCTCCTGAATTTTCTGGAGATGATCCTTTAATATTAGCCAGCTTTCTTGGGTCCTTCTTCTGTCCAAAGGAGAACACTAAAGACACCAAAATCTGCTGTCCTGAATTCCAGGGTAGTTTCACACTTGCTTTCCTTTCTGCCCTAAAATCCCACCATTTCATGACCACTGCAGACACTGCTGCCCTTGAATTTCACATTCCTCACCAGGCCCTCCTTTTTGGTGAGAACAAGGTGCAGCATAGCACCTCTCCTCATTGACTTCTCTGTTACTTGAAGAAGTAAGCTATCATTAATGTTATCCAGGAACATCCTGGATTGCTTGTGTCCTGCATTGTACTTCCAAGAGATAATACAGAACCACAGAGTCATCAAAGTTGGAAGAGGCCTTCAAGACCATCAAGTCAAACCATCAACCCAGCACCACCATAACCACTGCTAAACCATATCCCCAAGTGCCACATCCAGATGCTTCTTTAACACTTCCAGAGGCTGTAACTCCACAGCCTTCCTGGGCAACTTTATTCTAATGCCTAACTACTCATTCAGAGAAGATTTTTGTCTGATATCTAATCTGTACCTCCTCTGACATAGCTTAAGGTCATTTTCTCTCACCCTTTCACTTGAGATGTGACAGAATGATGTCCTCTCTGAATCTCCTCCACGCTAAACAATCCCAGTTCCCTCAGCTGCTTCTCATGTTTTCTGGATCCTTCACCAGCTCCGTTGCTCTTTCTGGAAGCACTCCAGCATCTCAATGTCCTTTTGGAGGTGAGGGCCCCAAAACTCAGCACAGGATTTGAGATGCAGCCTCACCAGTGCCAAGTGCAGCAGGATGATCATTTCCCTGGTCCTGCTGGCCACACTATTCTTGATACGGGCCAAAATTCCATTGGCCTTCTTGGCAACCCAGACACACTGCTGGCTGTTGACCAGCACCCCCAAGTCTTTTTCTGCTGAGCAGCTTTAAAGCACTTTCCCCAAGTCTGTAGTGCTACATGGGGTTGTTGTGACCCAAGGAGAGGACTTCACCTTGTTGAACCCCATGCAGCTCTCCTTAGCCCATTAATCCAGTCAGTCAAGATCTCTCTGTAGAGTCTTCCAACCCTTTAGCAGATCAACAGTCCCACCTAACTTGGTGTTGCATGCAAACTTACTGAAGATGCACTCAATCCCCACTCCAGATCATCAATAAAGATGCAAACAGGACTGGCCCTAACACTGACCTCTGGGAAACACCTCTAGTGACCAGCTACCAGTTGGATATAACTCACCACCACTCTCTGGGCCCCCCATCCAACCAATTTTTCACCGAACAAAGAATACCCTTGTCCAAGCCATGTGTAGACAGTTTCTCCAGAAAAATTCTGTAGGAGATTGTGTCAAATGCTTTACTGAAGTCTAGACAGTCAACATCCAGAGCCTCTTCAGTCCGCAGAGCAGGAAAATGGTTCTGCAAGGGCATCTCAGGTTTCAGGGGAAGTGTCTTCCTCCTGCAGGTCCTTGCCATGGCAAGCTTCCATTCTCCTGCATTATTGCTCTCTCTCCCTTCTGGTTTGCTGTCAGAGGGGTCTTTGTTTGGCTGTGTGCTTTGGATTCCCTGTAGGTTGTATTTGGAACCAGCTCTCTTTTCAGTCTTTCTGATGCTAAGCACCTTCTCACTGCCTCCTGCAGTTCAGCCATCTTCTATAGGAGATTCTCCATCTGAGAATATCTTCCCTAGGCAGCTCTGTTGCCTGTCCCTGACCCAGGAAAAAGGTCTAGGCACTTCCTTCTGTCTGAAGTCTGCACTGCAGCCTCTTTAGCAGCTCCATCTGGGTGCAGCTGTCAACCATCCCTGGGATAGATGGTGCAGACCCCCCAGCTGAAACTTCTACCATAGTAGAAAAATCTCCAGATTATTTCCTATTCAGGCTTTTATTTCATAGACTTTCTACCTGGTCCTTCATAGGGATAGAAAAAGAAAACAAAACATGTTTTGTATTATATTTTGGGGTGGTAGCAGTCATCATAATTCAGATTACTTATATAGATAATGAAGATCATGATTCCTATAAAGAATTTGATAAAGGTAATACCTTAAATTCATATTTGAGTACTAGACAGCAGTCCTCAAAAAGTGCTAAAAGAAGTGAGGAAAGGAATTGGAAAAGCTTTATCACATGTTCCAATTAACTTAGTTCAGGAGAAGTCCCGGAAGGCTGAAGAGTGGCCAGCATAATCCAATTACTGAGGAAAGAACCTTGAACTATAGGAGGAAATTATTGCTATCTCTCCATCTCTGTGGGTTCTGTGCCGGAGCATGAGGTGTAGTGATCTCTAAAAGTGTCTCCAAAGCGAAGCCGCTCAGCAGGATCAGCTATATACCCTCACATACGTGTGCATGCACAAACGCACGGACAGCTTCAGTAATACGGGTCGGCAGCAAAGAGATGGGAAGGGTCCTTGTGTGGATTTCCACAGAGGCAGTTTATTGCTACTACACTGTGAAGTGCTCCAGAGGCAAAGACCGAGAACAATGGAGAACTCAGGCTTAAGTACAGGAGTGGGGCTAGCACCAGGAACCAATGGTCTGAGGGCACGGGGGCGATACAAAGGTGGGACTAGGGAATGGGGACCAATGGGGGAGCTCTGGGGGAGTGGTGATGGGCAGAGGCCAATGGGAACCTGGAGTGGAGAACCTTCTAGGGCATGGAGCATACAAGGTAGCAAGGGGGTGGAGGGGCCACAGGCCAACCAGGGAAGCTGAACTAGGGTAGATTATCATAACAGAACAATGCATCCTGGGAGAAGCCTTTCTGGTCACCCTAACCTGAGGAGTTCTTTTGGTACTAGGGACTTATCCCACCAGCGGACTCTCTTTGTCCCTTGTAACGTAGGCTCACTGGCCATCACAGGAAATTACGGACCTGGTAGCTTAGTGTTTACTAATGTATGATTGCAGTGTATGTTTTTAGAAACTGTTTTAGGGTATCTAGAGAAATTGCAAAAGCATATTTTAATTAAAGTAAGGTAATTCTCAGGAAAGGTATGACATGCTGAAGAATGCTGTGGTTGCAGAGTTTGCAGTTTTAACTGTGTTTCACGTTATACTTTTTTCCAGTTTATTTTCAGACTTCTTTTATTGCTTGTCACTGTGGTACATGACCTGGTGTCTTGTTATGTTGAGCTTTCTCTGCAATCAATGAATTTTTTTTAAAAAAGTAAAAATACGTCAACGATGTAATAGTGGCTCTTAAATTTATTTTCTCTAATTACATCAGTTATTTCTGGTCATAAAGCAGATAGTTTGATTTAGAGGCACATTTCCATAAGACCTTACTTCTTTCTCAGGAGACCTTACTGTGTCCCCTTCAGTATTGAGCTTTTTCTGTGCTTACCAATGGTAGGTGGTACATACTTACGATATGGGTGATAAACATTCAAGTAGTTTTGTTATGAAGACAGTGATACTAAGAAAAATATAAAGGAAGTGAGATGAAGGAAATAGCAGAAACAAAGCCAGGGACAGAACTGTAAAGTTCTTTAGTAAGGACCCAAACAAAAATCATCCCACATCTGCTGGTTTATGTCTAGATAGAGCTTGGATTTGGAGGCATCATTTCTCAATTGTTTCCAGACAAGTTTGTACCCTGTAACTCTTGAAAGACTACAACAATGACATAAGTATTTTGTTTTAAAGAATCGAAGGGTCTTTGGCACTATTGATACCAATCTCCAATTTAATGAAAATTATTCTTCTTCTAGAAAACAAAAAGTTAATTAACAGTATTGTTAAACTTTTGTAAAAGTGGCAAAAATACACATAAATCCATGACAGAAAGATATTTTTTTAGAATCATAACAGAAAATTTTATATTAAAACAGGTTTTCAGGTTTTTCTTTGATATTTGGGAGAGTGAAATAATTTGCAGAGTTCATTTTTTCTCTTCTGGGCAGAAGCTACTAGGGAATAAGACTTGAATTCCATACTGAGATCTGTGCATATTCTGGTTTCAGCAGAATAAAACCCTCCAACATGAAAATATTTTTTTCAAGCAGTTCTTAGGAGCCTTGTGCATTGTGAAATAGCTTCATAGTCTTCCTGTCATTTGTAGTCAGGAGTTGTCAAGAATAAACCTGAACAGTTTCTTGTGGCAATTTTTATCAGTCTGGTACAAGGGTATGCACTTTCTGTAGGGAAACTGAGCCAAAGTGGAGGACAAGCGATAGGGCCAAGCACTGGCAGAAGAGGAGAGAAGCAGTGAAGGAGGAGTCCCTATAAGTTCAGTACTTCTTCACACGAGACCATATCTTGTACGATCTCTTCCTAATCACAAGAATCCTGCAGCTGCATGGAACAGAAAACCTTCTATTTAATACTGGATAACATTTGATCTCAGATTATTGTTGTATTTAAAAAAAAATATTTGCTCTAAAAATAAAATACTGTATTATCCAAATCTTGAAGAACACTGAAATGAGTTACTCATGCTAAAATTATCTTATCATGGCTTAAAGTAACTCTCAAAGCAGAAAAAATCTGTTAAATACATTTATTTCATTTTTTAATTTTGAAAATTAATATAGTTTTAGAATCATAGAATCCTTTAAGTTGGAAAAGACCTCTAAGACCATCAGGTTCCACTGTTCACCCAGCATTGCCATGTAAATGACTAAATCATATCCCAAAGTCCCACATCCACACGCCTTTTGAACACTTGCAGGGATGGTGATACTACCATTTTCCTGAGCAGCCTATTCCAGTACTTGACAATTTCCAGTATCCTATATCGGATCTAAACTTCCCCTGGTGCAACTCAAGATCATTTGATGTCATAGTGAGGGCATGTTGAGGTCACATAGAAGACATATGTTTCACTGAACATATGTCCTTTTGTCTCTGTGTGAAGTTCTGTAAGAGGTCTGGAAGGGAGAAAGATAAGCCAAATACACATTTTAAGAGTATAATGAGTTCATGACAGTGCCTTTTAAACATCAACAATAAATGGCTGATTAAATTTCATTCATTCAGTTTTAAATCAGGGGTGGTCAGCAGGCTCTGAATTCCAGCTTCTCACCTTTACTAGTAGAGTTCGTTGACTTTCCTGAGACAGGTGATAACATTGGCTTTTGGCTCCGTTCTTTCTAAATTGAATAATCTGAAGTATTGGTGTCTCTTCACAGCATCTTTAGTTCTCCTGTTGGTGGTCTGTGGCATCTCAGAGCATGCAAGAAAAGGATTCAGTTCTGTTATGTGAGAAAAAACCTTGTCATTCAACTATTCTAAATAAAATAAACTGCGTGGTGGTTGTGGTTAGTCTTATTACCACTATGGACATTGCAACAGATAAATGTGAATTGCTGACAGAAATAGATGCAACCAATTTACAGTATACTGCTTTCAGAGAGCACATGACTTTAGCCATTCAACACAAGACAGAAGAGAAAAGTGTAAGCCCATATTTTACTAATCCTCTATTATCTGCAAGGACATGTGTGAAATTCTTTATGCTAGGGAAACAAAAATGGAAAGCTTGCTTGGTGAAATAGGTGTTTTCGGAGGAGGCAGGTACAACTTTTTTGTGCTGTTTGGAAAGTGTCTTATGTCTTGCGTGCACACACTATGGTTTCAGAAGGACATGCTTCCAAGCCACTCCTTTTATTTGGGATATCACTTATTTTGCTTAATTGTGGTTTATAATTCTAGTAATAATGAAAAATCCTTATTTGAAGTAGCTTAGTATTGGCTATGTAAAGAGGCTCCGACGTTAACCAGACTTTGAAAGAGTTGAGCTGTATGTCCACTGGCCTCTAAATGGTTCTTTATGATGTGTCAGTTAGTAAGAATTACTTACTGTACATATTAAAGGCATTTATTTATTGTCAGTTAGGTCTCAGAGCAAGACAAACAGTAGAAAAAACTTTGCAACAACTTATAAATTTACAATACTGACAGAATATCCATACTACAGATAACCAGGAAGATTCTTTCTCCAGTCTCTTAACATATCACCTGTCATAATGAATGCTACAGCCACAATGTGGATAAAGTTACCCATGTACTAGTAATTTGAAGGGTCATTTATCTGAAAGTAAGCATCTTTTGAAGCTACTTTAGAGCATAAAGGCATTTTAAAAGTCCATGAATTATGAAATATATATGAAAAAGACACGGAACAACACATGGTTAAAATTTTTCACTAACTTCTACATCATCATGAACCTTTAATAAATTTAAAATTTTAGAATGCTGTTTTCTAATGATTTGGAGGGAACTATAAAAAGGTAATGAGTTAGTGTCACTATTCTCTAGGAACAAATCATAATTCCAGAATGATGAGCTTCTCCATAGAAAGGTACTAGAAATAAAAGCACTGCATACAAAATTAAAGGCGTGAGGTTTCTGACTTTTTTGTCAAACTCTAGCAAAAAATAGAATACTAAGTCTTCATTCTGCATGATTTTAACAAAAATTTAATGGCAGAATTACATTATCATGTATAAAATAGCAAGTCTAAGCTCCATAGAAAGAGAAGATTTTTAATAAATTGAAAAACTCTTTTTTTTTTTAATATTTAAAGTATTTTTTTAAAATTCAGCAAACAAGATTTGTTTTTTAACAGAAATATTTTCTGTGGCACATTTTCTTTTTACATATTTTTTAAGCTCAGTTAAGAAAAGAAACTTTCCAAAAAGGCTCTCTAGGCTTGAGCATTAGGAGAAAGGCTTACAGATTAATACTTAATTAATTGTGTTGATAGATTGTTGTATTTGTGGCTAAACAGTATTGATTTTCCTATTATTTTCTGGGTTGTGGACTTGGGACAAAAGTGAATAAGCAGTTCTTTAAAAAATTATAATGTCTTGATGGATAATAACACATCAATTAACTGTCACTTAGAAGTTCAAATATAATTGTTCTATATCTATCTTCTCTCTTTATCATCAATCATTGTGGTATCTGATCTGAAATATCTTTTCTGTGGTTCTTCTTAGGAAATGAGGATAAAATTAATGTTCTTGGAGATTTAAAGACTGGCCCGAGGCTATGCAGCAGCTCAGCAGTAGTATAACCACTATGATTAGCCAGGTATTCTGACTCCCTCTTCACTTAGACATAGCTGTACCTAAACAAGCCCATTAAGGAAAAACGTGGTAACAATAAGGACATCTTCAAATTTACTTTATCTACAAAACAACATCTGTAAAAAGATACAGAGAACATAACATAAAGCAGATATTTAGTGCCGTAGCAAGAGAAATGTTCTGCCTTTTCCTCTCCTCCTTATAGATAAAGAAACTCATGTGGAGGTAAATAAGTAGTTAAAAAAATTTTCAGCCACTTTTACATGATAATTTTTGAATAACCATCAAGCAGCTTTGCTATTTGGACGCCATCAAGAGAGGAAAATAACAAACAAAAGAGATGCCATTCATTTTTGAGTCATAAAGGAACAAGATACTTTTGGAGGGGATCAGCTGGCAAGGAAAATTAGAAAATGAGCAAATATATACCATTATTTAAGCCAGCAATTTTTCAAGATTAGGTTTCAAAATATTTAATTTTCTTTTCCACAGGCCTTTTCTCTTGTTTGGAATAAAAGTAGCAAATTTATGAATGAGGCCTTCTACAGGCAGATGGAAGCAACCTCAGAGTCACGGACATTGGTTATTGTGGGGAACTTTAACTACCCTGACATCTGCTGCAGAACCAGCACTGTGAAACACAAACAGCCCAGGAGGTTCCTGAAAAGCACTGATCACAGCTTCCTGTCATGGACAGTGGAGGATCCCACAAGGAATGTTGTGCTGCCTGACTTCACACTAACAAACAAGGAAGGCCTTGTGGGGGATGTGAGGGTTGGGGCAGCCTTGGCTGGGTAGTGACCATGAGATTGTGGAGCTCTGTATTGGGCACAGAGGAAGCAGGGCAGGAAATAAGATTGTAACCTGCAGTGGACTACAGGAGAGAGAACTTGAGGGATGTCTTTAGGGAATTTTCTTGAAAGAAAGGCATGGGGACAGGCACTGCAGGGAAAAGGGTTGATATTCCAGAGTCACTTCCTCCAGGCTCAAGAACAGTGCATACTGATAAGAAAGAAGTTGGACCAAGGGGGCAAGAGATTTCTGTGGACGGATGAAGAACTGTCATTCTTCAAGTATAAGCAGAAAACACATTGGAGATGGAAGCAGAGTCAGGCCACTTGGCTAAAGGAGCTGGGCCTTTTCAACCTTGGGAAGAGATAACAGAGAGTGGACCTCATCAGTGTATACAAATATCTGAAAGGAAGGTGTTGAGGATGGATCCAGGCTCCTCTCAATGGTGCCAAACTATAGGACAAGACAAACAGCAGAAACTGATGCACAGGAAGTTCCATCTGATTATAAGGAGGGCCTTTACTGTGCAGGTGGTTGACCACTGAAACTGACTTTCCAGAGAGGAGTCTCCCACACTGGGAATATTCTGCAGCTTTCTGGATGCAATTCTGTGCCACATGCTCTAGGATGACCCTATGCTTGAGTAGGGATGTTGGACCAGATGGCCTCCTGTGGTCCCTTTCTGTGGCTCTGTAATTCTCTGACTTTTCCCTGGTGAACTCTTGCTGGCTATGACCAATGAAAGTGTTGTTTCTCAAGTGTTTTCTTACTAACTCCCAGAAAAACCTTCACTGGGTTTTTTACTGCTGAAGTGAGACTGACAGGCCTGTAATTACCAGGGTCTTCCTTGGTTCTCTTCATGGAAACTGAGACAACATTTACCAGCTTCCAGTTGACTCAAACCTCTCCAGACTCCTCAGACCAACTGACAAATGTTGAGATCTCGTGAAGACATTGGTGAGCTCTTTCATTACGCTGAAATGAATCCCATCAGGACCCATAAATTCATGTCCATCTAGCTGGAGCAGTGAGTTCAGAGTCAGCTGGGAGTTTATGATGTCTGCAGTCAGTCTTTTACACAGGGCTCCAGAGACTACATGTGTTAAAGACATGAAGTGGCTCTACTTTGTCTATGTCCTTATTTGTGAGGTGACCAACCTCATCAAGTAATGGATCAGTGTTATCTCTGTTCCTTCATTTTCAGTTAACATATTTTTAAAAAAAACCCTTTTTCATTGTTCTTCACAGTGCTGGTCAGCTCAAACAGTAGAGCTTTGGTTGCACAAATTTTATCCCTACAGCAGTGAAGAGCATCTCTTTAGCCTTCCCATGTCACCTGTCTTTGCTCCATACACTTTCCTTTTCTGCCTGAGTTCTATCAAAAGATTCCCACTCAACTGAGGCAGCCTTCTGCCCTACATACTTGACTTCTGACACTTTCAAATTGTCTGCCTCTAAGCTCTTAAGAGATGGATTTTAAAAAGTGACCCAATACCTTCAAAAGAGATTCCCATGGAAGCTTACTGTCTTCTTGAGCTCTCCCCATATCCAGGGCTGAAGTTTCCTCGCAGTTTTTCTCCTATTGCCAACAATTTGAAACTCAACTACTTCATGGTCTCTGTGACCAAACCACAAATCACCAGTTCACCCACCTTTTTTTTTTGCTGTTTACAAACAAAATATCTAGGAGGGCATCTTTCCTGCATATCAGGCCAACTACAGAAACTTATACTGTGTCAGAAAATTTTCTGACAATAAACTATCTCTAATCCCTGTTCTAAAGGGGAAAACCAACTTCAATTATTAGACTAAATATGATCATACACAACAGTGCATTTTAAATGGAAGTTTTGCAGCACATTGCACCAGTCTATCTAATAGATATCTCATTGTTAAGAATATATGCTAGAAATGTCAATACTTTATGGAATGGAATTAGTCCCTGTTATTACATATGCACAGACTGATATATTTATTTATTTGGAGGCTTTATGTCTTCCTGAAGGATGACATTATCTTGCAGAGAGGTAAACAACCATTCCATATGTATTCATTGAATTTTACAAATTTACAAATGATAGGAAAAATAGAAGGCCTGGCACTTTATCCATCTTTATGAATCTTTAGAGGTCTTAGATATGTTCTCCCCCTGCATATTCTTTTAAGGCTTATATTCTCAGCTTTGTGTTGTACATTAGGATTTTGGCTCAGAACATGAGCATGGTTTTAAAATAGATCTAATCTTTCCACTGATTTTCTTCCAGTCTTGGACTACACAAACTATATTACTTTTCTACAAAGCCAAATCAGAAGTATGTCAAAAATGCTGAGTGTTCATCTCACAGCATAAGACTATAGCTAATCTGAAACAATTCCTTGTAAAATATCTGCAGCGTGAATGTTAGATCCATGCTGTAGAGAACTGCTGTTTTAATGCTGCATTACTTGCTAGTGTAGATAGAGACTTACTGTCAAATGCTTCCAGTGGATGGGAACAGTCATACCCAGTTAATGCCAGTCACTCAAATTTTTGTTGCTGTATTAGCCATACCTCTGTCATGTTGACAAAGATCAGTTTAAGAAGAAAATGAAAAGATTTTAAAACAAAAAACACGTACTTTCAAAATCTATGAAATGTTAATATAGTCCATCCTTTGAAGTGCAACATCATATTTCTCCCTATGTTTGTGTTTGTTTTAGAGTGAAAGATTCTTAGAGTAACTTCTCTTCCTATTACTTTATGCTTCTGGTTGTACTACAATCAATTAGTCATAGCTAGTCTTCCAAAGATTAATCTTCAGAGAAATAACAAGGAGTCCAGCCTCCAAGAGACTAGAGTGCAACCTGTGTCAGTAGGGATACGTTTAGGCATAGAGGTCTCCGTGTATTAAGATCTCTGCACTATCACTTGAAGCTTTGCCTTCATACTGAGCCAGCCTGATCCCAGACCCAGCTTGTCTAGAGATAAGAAAACTCAGGAGGCAAAATAATATATAACTATCTGGAGATGAGTAACTGTGGCTTGTGACCAGTTTGGTTGCAATATATGCTAGAACTTTCAACCAAACTGTATTGGTGAGAACAGAGAGGAAATTTTGACACTGATTTCTCAATGCAGTGTTAGAGTGAGACTTGAATTTGAATGTTCTGTCAAAGAAAAGCTAAAAGGATGGCCAGGACTAACACAGTTGGTAATCTCAGCTGCTTGTCATCCCCCGTACATTTGGAGCACATACTGTATGGAACTTAGTACTGTCAGAGCCACTGTGATTGACAAGAGAATTGCTCTGTCTTCTGGAAATGTACAACATAGAAGGCTTTTCCAGATGAATTATTCATTCAAAGCTTCCACCAACAAGAGACGAGTTGCCTTTGATTCAGGCAAGATTGTGATAAGTGGGATGATGTTGATAATATTGAATAGATAGAGGCATGATGATAATAAGCCTGAAAGTAGTGTGAGGACTGCATCTGCTAAATAAATTCAAAGCTACTTTAAAAAAACCCCAAACAATACACATAATGGAAATTTGTAAATACATTAAGAGAACAGAATTTTTGAAATTTATGTCAGTAAGCTTGCAGTATATGCTAAAAGAAAGAATGAAGAATTCTAAAACATGATTCTAAAATAAAAAAAAACACCTCCTTAAAATAAGAGCAGTACTAATTGCATTAAGAATTAGAGAACCTTTATCCCCCTACTCTTGAGACATTTAAAAGTAAAGATAATGTCTTTCATCCCACAAAAAACCAAAGGGCATAACTGTTAATTTAATTTCTCCTGTGGCCAGGAGGCTATACAATACCTTGTTCACAGAAAAGCAGTACATTTTATTTCCATAGTCCTCAGTTCAAGAAATATTCCCGTCTCTCCCTTTTCAGTAATGAAATACCAAGCACCAATTTTGACTTCTAATTTTGAGATAGGTTTTACAGAAAGAGCTTGAACATATCATAATATAGGACTACCACTGTTCTGCATTTCCAAAGTGAACACATTAGTAGGTCCAAAACTACACTGAATATTTTATTAATTATGAAGAAAAGAATCCAGCTTGCAGCTTGGATAGATGAAAGATCTCAGAATCTAATCAGTGTCACAGAATGAAATAAAACATTCACCTGTCACACAGCACCAGCCAGATAGCTCTGGATAGACTTTGACACCTCCTTTAAAGAAAACAAATTTTTCACAGGAAGTCAAAATCAATCTCTTCCAGAGTGGAAGCACTCTGACTTTGTCAGCCTACCTGGTACATTGAGAATTTTAAACTAACTGAAATTTTGGGGCTGAGTCAGAAGATAAGATTTTTTTCCCTACAGTTTTAATGGGATAGGAATACAAAACTCTGCATAGTACATGATAATATTTGCCATGTATCTTATATCACTATTTTTTCATCTGCGGGAAGTATGAAGATTTGGGCACCTATCTTAATTTATGAGATAAGATTCTAAAGAGTGTGGGACTGAAGAATAGCATATTTTTGTAGCTATATGTGTTTTTCACACAGTTAAACAAAGAACACTAAATTCTAAAACGAGCTGAAAAACTCATGTGGGCTTTTTACTATGTGTTAAATGCTTATTTGAATGCCCTTTGGATGGCACTGTTGCCCTCAAGCTACTATTTTATTGGATCATGACTAAATCTCTGAAATAGAAAAAGACAAAAAGAAAAAAACCACATTGAATTTATGGAGAGAAAGAGAAGGAGAACACAACCTAATAATTAAGAAAATAAATTCAAAAGTAGTTTCATCAAACACTTGGAAAAAAATACAAAAAGGGTGAGAGGATACAGTTTGTTACTAATAAATAGTTAATTTTTAATTGATGTAAGATATATCATAGACTTATACAACATTAAGCCCAGTTAAGATTGTTAATATAACCTAAATGACTTGGAAACAAACATCTTAAAATCACAGAAATCAATTAGATGGGACAGGACCTCTGGAATTTACCTGTACCAAGCTCCTTCTCAAGATGGGTAAACTTGAAACTCACAGAAAATATGTATTCTTACCTTGTGTAACACAAGATTTTGCCTTCTAAGCCTAAATATCTTGTCTATGCTAGTTACCTAAGCATTTTTAATAGGAAATTGGAAGGAAATGGTTTGTGACAAGCCAGAAATAACTCATTCCATGTTAAAACTCATGCTTTATGCTGGTAGGAAAAAAAGTGCTTTTTAAAATTCCTGTCTCTGTCTAGCAAATACAGACAAAGTTTAGGGAATTAGCAAAGGAGAATTTGCTTAACCATGGACTTGAAAGTATGCATTAAGTTCTTTTTCCTATGGATGTTAAATATTTTTGTGAACATTTTATTTAATTTGCTTAACCATGGACTTGAAAGTATGCATTAAGTTCTTTTTCCTATGGATGTTAAATATTTTTGTGAACATTTTATTTAATATGTTATTGATGTATGTCATATTAACATGAACAAAATAAGTGCATCTAGATAATGATTGTCACTTTGAACACAGTAGGAAAAGCTTGAGAATTATAGTCCCCACACTAACTTTGGTTTTGATTTTCTCCAGACCAAACAATACAAAAAATAGAAGCTCTTGAAGGGAAAGGTGGACAGATGATATTTTTTAAGGACATCAGTAAGGTCAAAGGATACAAAAAGGCAAAAGGGTTGTGTTCTCACTTCTTTACTCAAACAGACCACTGCAGTACAGCCTGTAGAGACCCTTGAAAAATGACAAACGTATTACTGGTAAGCCAAAGAAAAGGCCATTTGTTCTTACTCAGTATGCATTCAGAGTAGTGAGGACAATATCCTACATTCTCTACTTGGCACTTATACACACATAGCCTGATTTTCAGCCATACTGCACTTTTCAGCAAAGTTAAGCAATTTCACTGGGAGCAGTGGCAAGGGCAGCACATTTAGAGACTTTGCCATTTGTTTAGACACCTAAATATGAATTTAAGATATAGAAATTGAAAAGTTTTTGTCCATTTTGTTTCCTCACAACTAACTGAGAAAAAAGCTCACAAGAAAATCCACTAAAACGAAGATAATTTCTAAATTATCATCATCTGGTCATCCAAAATATGGTGGTAAAATATAGTCTTTTTTTTTTTTTTTTAAATAGTGTTTTAATATTTTCATTTTTCAGAGCTCTAGCTTTTAGTGTTCAGCTTTGAAAATTTGGTGATGGTCAGTTTACTGAAAAGTATTCCATCCAAATCTTTGATCCACTTTGACACAAGAAGTCTCAATATTTGTAGTACTTCAATTCTGTGAAATAGAACACTTCAAAATTACTGCATAGACTACTTTAGCAAAACAGAGAACAAATTGCTCCTAATAAAAACCACTGTATTTTCAGTAATAATATGAGGTGCCTTGGAGTTAAGAGTTTTGGATCTTTTTAATTTCTGCCTATCTTAAATGTGAAAGAATGTACTCCCAAATGTTTAGGACAATGGAAAATTTAGATCATATAGGTAAAACTACACTTTGCAATTGAAGTTGTTATATGGGATTCATTTTGGTCTATTTCATCCATTTCTAGACTCAAAATATGACTTATAACTCTATTTGAATTCTCTATATAGATGTCTATACTTTAGAAGGCTGATTTAGATAACTTTCATAAATGATCATATAGGATGCAAAGACAACACAAACTTTAGAACGTCAATTTGTACAATCAGCACAGTACTGTACTCATCAGAGTACTGCACTATGAAATTCATTCTCCTTTCTATGGAAAATGGCAACTCATTTGTTTCTATTTGTAAGTTAAACTATTCTGAAGAGAGGTACATCAATATTTCCTCATACACTGAACTGCAAGAAGTTTATTTTATTTTAGACGAGTTTATCCATTGCTGAGATTTATAAGGTTATATTACCTTTGACCAGCATACTGTAGGGCAGATACTAGTTTTGTCTGTATGCAGTTTGTCCACCTGGATTCTTTAACCATTTACCTGGTCTAATGTTAAGAAAAATGCATATGGAATGCATGTTAATTCATTCCTACTTGTATTGAAGGTCTGCATAAACAAACAAAAAAAACCCCCGGTTTTTATTTATCTATGTTCTTCTCTATCAACAGATTAGTTCCATTTCATATAGATGAGCATGACAAATAATATAATTCACATTGGTCCAATAGTCACAGAATATGGATTTGACTGGATTTAGCACCACTTCTAACATACAGGCCCAGTCCTGCATTTTAGAGAGATTATTCTCCAGGTAATCACTAGGCACATTAGTTAAGAATGTGTTATCAGGTGGCTGAGTAAACTGAGATTGGCAAATGAATTCTGATTTTAGTGGGACTAGAAGTGTGTAAACTAAGCTCATTTTTCCATGACTTTGTTTTAGTAAACTCAAGTGCAATGCATTGCATTACAGTGCTGGCCTGGCACCAGGAAATGTAAACAACTAATTTGTTGGTAATATATTACAGTATTTATAGCAATGCTACCTTTTTCCCCCTTTTTTTTTTAAAGGGAAAATTATATATAAGGACACCCTTCATGTTTCTCAATATATCTTTTTAAAAGGTTCTATATAATAACATTGAATAAAAATTATGAATAGGGAGGCTATCTTTTACTTTAAAAAAGGAGATTCTACATTACAATTTTTTTCCAGATAATATCTTTGTTTCTATGTCCCTAATGCTTTTTTACCCTGATTTATTTGGTTCTTGGATTTACAGATGCTTTATGATTTACCTACACTATCCCTTTAGTTATATACATTTTTATCTTTAAACTTTCAAAATTATAGGCATTATAAACAACTTTTCTAGAAATCCCTTTTCCAAGACCTATGGATAGATGGTAAAGACCCATTTTCTTCCACTGTTATTCCTTAATAGGTTTAAATCTCAGTCAGGGAGGAAAAAAGTATGTGTTTTTAACTAATACCATGTCATCTCTTTAATCATGCTGATTCTGAATAATTCACCCACTGTGGAAGTTGCAGGGCGAGAATCTATAGCTCTATCTCTCACTGGGGGTAGTTTATTATTACTGAGTCTGACAGCAGAAAGCCCTGGCAGGTTAATTGCTGCACCAAGACTAGCTGGGAGTTTGCTGTTGATATATAGTGACTAAAGGGAGTGAAGGAGATTGACTGTGCCTGTTACAGCACAAATATCTTCATGCGCCTCAGGTTCCTCACAAAGATATGAGAAATAAATGTTCGCTCTTCATTTTCTGTCTGCACAATACAAATAGCCTTGGGCTGAACATGGCAACCACAGCATACAGAATACATATAAAAAAGAGGAAATTTGCAAATTAACATTATTACAAACATTCCTGCCTGAAAGTGCTGAAAATCAATTTCAATATTGTTTGCATTTTAATGAGGTACCAAAGAGATAAATCAGTTGTGTTTGAAGAACACTTGGCTGGCAATGATGTTTTCTGATCATATCGTGTCTTAACTAATATTAGATTAAGTAAAACCACTGTTAATTGAAGGCATGGGAAATGTTGCTGCTAGTTAATGAAGTAAACTGTTGTGGGTCATATAGGGTCATTAATTGAACTCAGACAGCCATTTCCCAGGAACAGTTTCTCCTTTCCTCCCTTCTGTTACAGAGCAGTACTTGAAATTACTGTACTCAGCAGCTTTTTTTTTTTTCTGAAAAAGAACAAATACCAATTTTTCCATTAAAGACAGTCTTCTGTTAATGTTTTTGACTTCTATGTATCAAGAGAATAAACAATCAATAACTGTCTTTTTATTTAAACAAATTCCCCTTTACAAAGGAGAAAGTATAATTTCCACACTGCTCTCAGTGGGTCTTTTTGCAGTGTGCTTTCCCTGGAGTCCAGAAAACTGACCTCTTTCCACTTGTTTATAGTTCTCTTTAACTGTACTTCACTGCCCTGCAGATCAGCTCTGCTCTTTATTGTGGTAATGAAAACCACCAAGGAAATTCCTTTTCTGAAGGTATTTCAATGAGAAATATCAACTCTCAAATGTCAGATCACTACACAAAACAAAAAATATGGCCCAGTTTTTCTTCTGTTCATAGCACTTGTGCACCAGGATGACTCTACTCACTTCCATGGAGATTTTCATCTCTAATGTCAGTGTAGGGAAGAGAGTCAAATCCACCCTAAAGAATAAGGTACAATTACTTGTTTCCACAGACAAGCCCATGACACTGTGCTGTGTTTCAGTGCTCCACAGAACAAAACAGAAACTGGTTTTCAGAGGTCATTTGAGGGAATGTAGTGTCAGATACAAAATGTTAGCTGTTAAGCCTTTTGCAATTGTCCATCTATTTTAAAACTATTTGCTTTTAAATACAGGGAAGTCATTGTCAATCAGTCTCCTACGCTTTATTTGTTGCCACCTCACCATTTAATCCGTAGGAAACATGTAAATTGGAAGAAAAAAAAATGTTGTGAACACTAGAAATTAGAAATGTGCAAGGAAGTGTGAGTTGCAAGGTGTCTGCCTAGGCAAAAAATATTGCAGTTGTGTGACTACTGAGGAAGTAGTTTAGGAAAAAGTTTAATACCTTTGCTTGCCCTTGGTAAGCTGTATGAATTCATCCAGACCATCACTTTCAAATACACAATGAATTACTGCTTTTTGAGTGGCATTTAATGACATTTTACTCTTTAATTTATATCTATATTCATTCTCATTTTTGCTCTTGTCATCAATGCTCTCTCCTTCAGGACTTGAAGACTCTTTTAGGACTCTTCTTCAGGACTCCTCTCATTTCTCACTTTTGTATTGTGATTTTGAGGAGAAGGGGAGGGTAGTCACCGGAGCCAGACTGAGCTCACTTCACCGGAGCCAGACTGAACTCACTTCTTTGTGTTTCACTACTGGTGATGTCCAACTTCCAAAAGAATAAGTAGGTAGCACTGGTGACTGCTAAAGCTACACATGATGCAAAACAGCATCACAGGCTTTTAGTGCAATTCTTTCAGATTATTATGTCCATTTTCTGTTGATGCAAAGTGACAGTATGAAAGATATTTTTACTGTTAATTTCTGTACTTTTATCTTTTGAGAACAGAAATAGATTAGGTGTTACCTTCCTTATAATCATGAGATGATTTAAATTATTCTTTAAAACGTTTCCTTCAACTTATACTGCTAGAACATTTGCAACAATTCGTACACTATCAAAGTGCTCTCTTGTTACATTAGCATACTTAATACACTTCTGATATTCACAAAAGCACTACACTTCACCTCTGTCTGCACAGTGTGAATAATCTAAACATGTATGAAGGGGAGGAAGGTATAAGTATGGCTTTTGCAATGGGAGAATCAGTCACTTTAAAATATCACAGCCAATTTTAATTGTAATAAAACTGTCAATAACAAAACAAAACAAAAATAATGAAAATCTTCCACATTAAAACTTGATGTCCTAACTGCACTTATTTTTATTCTCAAATTTTACATATTTCACTCTTGAATGATTTCTGGTTTATGGTCAACTAGTTTTCCTGCAAGTAGGAACAGAATAATATTGGCAAAATTGTGATAAATGGTGCCAGAAAGATTCAAAAACCTACATGACAGCTGAATTTATTTTTATCCCATAACTGATGTAAAGTTCATGGGGAAAACAAACTATCTTTTTTCTCTCTGTACTTATCCTTTATTTTTAGGGCACTCCGGAGGGCATAGGAATGTTACTGATCATTATATAACAATTTTATATCCCTTTTCTATTGCCCTGGACTCTTATAAGGGCATACACCTCTGTGTTCCTTCATGAATAGGAGACCTATCTGCTTTCCTAAGAGTTGCAAGCCTTGACTCTATTCTTAAAGTCTTCTATGTTAAAAATGTGTTTATTTCCCCTATGTAAAATTTCATGCTCTAATTTCTGTAACAGAAATGATACTTGTACTTGACAATGTTGTGGGTATTAATATTTTAAGTAACATAGTATACTATATTAAGGGAATAATTTAAAAAATAATGTCAAATCAAAGTGAGGATATCACACATTTGTGATTTAAAAATGGTTTTTTAAAACTTATGTCACATAAAATACCCTGGTAACTTAAAATTTTGATGTTCCCATTAGATCAGGATCCTTCAGAATAATGTAAATTTACAGCACCTAAAAACTGCTTATGGACAGTGGAAAGTGATAAATATAACTCAACCTGTATCACTAAAACCCCATACCATTAACCCATATCATACCATGTGTAAATTCTAGGGAAAAATACTAATAATCAAAAAGTATTTTGCTTTGAGAAGATCATCTACTGATGATTTTCCCTTTTTAGAGTAGAGGCTAAAAAGCAAGCAGTAAAAACACACTATTCTGCAGTTCATAATCTGTACATATCTTCATGAGCACAGTTTATTGCTTATAATGGGTAAAAAGATATCCATATTTCACTGAATTAAATGGGATTAAGATTTGGTTCTGTGTACATTAAATAAAATGGGGCTGAGATTATTCCATTTCTAAAATTCTAGATATGTGTCTTCTTTAAAGCAGGAACCTCAATCACTTCTAGCATGATTTCATAGTAAAAGAATAAAGGAGAGGAGTAGGTGATGAATTCTGTATTAACAACTAATGTACTCCACTACATAATTTCTAGTACTAATTTCTAGTGAACACAGACAAATTTCACCATGCAAAAGAGCAACCTGCTTTATTTCAAGAGTTTCCTAATGAAAGCAGAGATTGTATTTAACAACAAAAGAAAGATTAGAAAGCATAGTCTTACTATAGCATGTTAGGCTCATGGTAATAAGATTACAGAATTAAGCCCTTAGGAAATGACTCAGAAAATTAATTAAAATTGCTTATAAATCATGCTGGCTTGATGTCCTAATGGCAATATGCTGTGCAATGACACATCAGAGACATTAGTTTGATGTCTCTGCTCCAGTCTCCCTCACTCCTTGAGGCAGTGAGAGCTAGCAGTATTGTGAAAACAGAATATTTAGTTCAAGCAATTGTAGGGACAACAGAATCAAATCTTAGGTGACTTAGCAGTTGATCCTTGCAATTGATTAAAGAGTGACATTGACTTCTTTCAAGCTGGAACCTTCTTTAGCATGAGACCTTTATGGAGACGTTGTATAAAATGAGCTAAAAAGAGCTTTCAGGCTTGATAAAAGAAGCTGGGGTTTGTAAGAAGTGGAAGAGTTTGCTTCCTTCTAGTACAATCGTGATGTAAGAAAAGGATAAAGAAGGTATCTCACTGTCTTCTTCTTAGAAAAAAAAAAGGCTTCTGTTTTTATAAGCATAAACTTTTATGAGCATACTGAGGAGGAGGGATAAATTAGCTAATGCAAATATTGTTTACAGTTCTCACAGCAACTGTGTTGCCTTAAAAATAATTTATTTCATGGAAGACAGGGTGGATTGCTTTTACATGAAGCAATTTTCAAATGTTTTCACCCTGAAAGTGGGTGTAGGCTATTTCTATCCTCCTGCATATCTAGAAACACCTGCCAAATACATGCAGATCACCTTCTAGGAGGCTATAGGAAGCTGCGCATAGAGAACCTACCAGAATCCTGCCTGAAAGATGCTTCAGTAGGTGACATACACATTTTAGGACAGCTCTATCCTTTCAGAGCTACAATTTCTTTAAAAAGTACTGAGGGATCAGGAGGGGCATGTTAACAACTCCTAGTTGCCTATTTTAACCAGTTTAGAACACTTACCTTTGAATTCAGAAGGAAACAACTTTGCCGATTGACTGGCAATCAGATTGATGGATGTGTAGATAATCACCTCAATCCCCATGAACTTGAAATGAGTTTTCCTGTGTCATACAGAGAACTAAGCTCAGGAAATAACTGACAAGATAATTAATATGCTCTACCACTGTTCATTTAGGAATAATCAACATCTTTCCTCTTGTAACTGTACATATTCAATCTTTGACCATAAAGCACATGATTTTTCTCTGGTTTTTTACCTTTTGTCGTGGGTAACCCAAAACGTTATTGTATTCTGTATCTGTGCTATGTCATATGCCAAAAATTGTTACTTATCTCTATAAGAACCAGTGGATGGAAATGGAGTCGTGGAGGGGGTTGGCCCCAGGGTCCCTTTTTAAGGTCAGGGGCACTCAGGTAGAAGCTCTCTCTTGCTCTTTCCTCTTTGTTCGTGCTGGGAAAACTGACACAGTGCAAGTCAGAAGCCGCCTTTTGTTTCTCTCGGGGCTCCTGAGGAGGTCGCTTCAGGCATGTCTCTGAGTAGCAACAGTAGCAACCCAAGAAACCCCATTTCGCAATCTACCTGTGTTTCAGAGGGAATGTCCCAGTCCATAGAGCTGAGCCATGGCTGGTCGGGGCAGGCCACTGTTCTTTGGTGCTCAGCGAGAATGTTTTCTTCCTCCTGCATCAGGGCAGTGACCCGAGACAGCAGCACCGACCAGCTGAGGCCAGCGGGCGGCAGGAGGGGCAGTGAGCGGCAGCACTGACCTCACACACGCGTGACCAGAAGGGACTGGGGAGGCTGACACCGTGGGGCTGCAGCTCCCAGGCAATGCTAGCACTCTCCTTCTGCCACCAGAACTGTGTCAGAAGATCCTGCGGAGGAAGGTTAGGCTGAACGGGGCTTGTCTGCCATTTTTTGGCCTTTGTCTCCCAGACCATGAGGTCCTCTCTGGATGGTGCCATTTGGGGAGGGGTTTCTCTGCCGTTTTTTTTCTCTTTGTCTCAGAGACTCTTTGGAGGTCTGAGAGATTTAGCAAATTTGTAACTAGTTATTACCACTGTTATTTTTTGCCTGTTGTTGTTGTGATTTTAATAAACTGTTATTTTTTTCATTTCTATCTACTCGCATTCGCGTCTCCTTGTTGAATGAAAAGGAAGTGATTAAAACTTAAAGAGGAGGTAATTCATTTTGGAGTGTCTGCTCCTTAAATTGTCTTAAACCAAGATACCACCCTGTAAATGTCCTTAAAATTCAGAGCCTTGAGCCTTCCCAGTGCAATCACAATTTCAGCACATGACTAGAATTAATTCCATAATATCTTGCACTGATTACAGAACTTTTTGCAGTGGAGTCCTTAAAAATATTAGAAATGTTAGTCTGTATTCATCAGAGAGTTTAGGATCAACCTGTATTGTTTTCCCTGAGTTTTTTGGAAAATGCTAATGAAAAATGTGAAGACAGATCTGCACAATGTTAGCTGTAATTGTATGCTCAGAACACAAAACCTTATTATGATTGGGCACAAAGTCTCTGGAATTAAAAAAAAATATATGGTAAAATACTTGTCATTTACACAACTCAGGTTGCAGAAGGCATTTTGTGAAAAGTCAGACAAATAAACAGATAGTGTGAGACCTTCACATCATGATGCAGAGCTATAATATTGCATCATTGTTCTAACTGTGGGGTGGTTTGACATTTGTATAGTTGCAGTTCTATAAGGGATGGATCCAAACTTCTCAGGAAGGGAATAGTAGGAGGAAGGGTCTTTTTTTCATGTGAATAGACATCTTGAGCATTCTGGGCTGCAATGGAATGAGAAATAGGCTGACTATTACTGTATCCCGCAGACATAGGGAGGACAGGAGAGAGATCCAGCAGGCAGGAATTGTGCAGCAAGATTGATTTATTTAATTATTTTACAAACCCTTTTATAGACTTTTGTCTTCATAGTTTAACTGGACAAAGGATCAGCCACCCCCTGGGGTGATTGGCTAAAATCCTAAAACATCCATTGTCAAAATATTTTGCTACTGTACCATAAATAAGGCTTTGCAAGGTCAGAGGTGTTCATAGCTTATAGAACTCTGCTACTATCTTAATGAGAGAGAAAAGTATCTCATGGGCTTAGAAAGAAGCAGGAACATTTCTTGCTAACAGCATTTTTGTATCCACAGCTGACTAAGACTACGAGCATTAGGATGATAACAAAGAACAGGAAGGGTAGCTTTGAGATGAGAGTTTGTTATCAACCACCCTATCAAATGAAGAAGTGGACAAAGATCCATTTTAAGCAACTCAAGGAAGTCTCTGTATCATTATTCCCTGGTTTACAGAAGATGTTAACCTCCCTGACATCTGCTGCAAGGGCAACTTACTGGGACACAAGTAAAAGAGGGGACGGGGGTGTTAGAGTGTTCTGAGAAAAATTCAAGTCACAGAAGCTGGATGAGTCAGGAAATGGCAGAAGCTCTCCTGGACCCAGTACTTACAAACAAGGAAGAATCAGCTGGGGATGGTGTAGTCAATGTAGCAACCATGATACTCTGGAAAATATGAAGATGACTTGGGAGACTGGCTTGGCTAAAGGTGGAACACATAACTGAGGTTAAGTATCAAATAAATTTAAAAAGGAGTTATAACTGAGAACAGGCTACAAAGCAAGATTGTAGAACTCCCATGTATGCAGGATTACGGTTAGGAAACACAAGGCTCCCTTTGAGTCTCAACATGAAAACTTCTATCCCTTTACTAGCAGTTAAAGAGTACACAATGGAAATGTGGACCCAGTGCTGAACAGGAAGACTGATTTCATCCAGTGAAAATGGCTGCAGATAAGGTATGGGTACTCAATATCTTTGCCTTAGTCTTCACCAGAAAGGTCTCAGGTCTTTGGGCCTAAAGGCAGGGTCCAAGTAGGAGAGGAGCTGTCAACATTTAGTGAAAAGCAAGTCTGGGATCTAGTCCATGGAACTAGGTTTCATAGAACCATAGAATATTTCAGGTTGGAAGGGACCTTACAGATCCATTTAGTTCCAACCTCCCTGCCATGGGCAGGGATACCATCTACCAAATCGGGTTGCTCAGGGCTATATGCAACCTGGCATTGAATGCTTCCAGGGATGGGGAATCCACCTTTTGTCTGCCTAACTAATTCCAGTGCCTCATTATTCAGTGAGTAAAGAACTTCTTCCTTGCATCTAATCTAAATCTCTTCTCTCTTAGTTCAAAACCATTCCTTCTTACCCTATCACTATCTGCTCATGTAAAAAGTTCCTCTCCCACCTTTTTATAAGACATCTTTAAGTACTGGAAGGCTGCAATAAAGTCTTGCTGGAGCCTTCTCTTCTCCAGGCTGAACAACTCCAACTCGCTCAGCCTGTCTTCATAGAAGTCCTCCAGCTCTGAGATTGACTTTATGGCTCTCTTCTGGACCTGCTCCATCAAGCTGACATCTTTCTTGTGCTGAGGATCCCAGAGGTGGATGAAGCATTCCAGGTGGGGTCTTATGAAAGCAGATTAAAGAGGACAAATCACCTCCCTTGCCTTGCTTTTGATGCAGCCCAGGATGTGCTTGGCTTTCTGGGTTGCAAGTGCACATTGTCCAGCTTTTCTTCCACTAGAACCCCGAAGTCATTGTCCACATGGCTATTCTCAACAAGTTCATCTCCCAGTCTATACGCATGTCTGGGATTGCTCTGACCCAGGTGTGCTTGGCTTTATTGAACTCCATGGGGTTCTCATGGGCCCACTTTTTGATTTTGCCCTGTTGAATGGCATCCCACCCTTCTTTTCTGTCAGCTGCACCATTCAGCCTTGTGTCATCTGCAGTCTTGCTAATGCAACACTCGTTCCCTGTCTATGCCATTGATGAAGATGTTAAAGGGTGCCTGTCCCAAAATGCCCTGAGGGACACCACTTGTCACCAGCCTCCAGCTGGACATAGAGCCAGGCCACAACTCTCTGGCTGCATCCATCCAGCCAATTCTTTACTCACCAAATTGTCCACCCTTCAAATACATATCTCTCCAATTTGGAGAAGAGGATGGCATGTGGGATCATGTTGAAGGCCTTACAGAACTCTAGGTAGATGATATTGGTCAGTCTTCCCTTGTTAACTGTTGCTGTCACTCCACTACAGAAAGCCACAAGATTGGTCAGGCACAATTTGTCCTTACTACAGCCATGTTGGCTATCTCGGATCACCTATTTTAACTCCTGAGGTCCTTTCCAGCTTGAATGATTCTGAGAATACAGCACTTGACTTGTAAAACAACATTAAACATTGTACTTTGCTAGGAATTACAAACAAAAGATTTAGCTTTCCACAAATTGTTGATACATCTCCAAATATCTTTAAAAGTATTTTTAACTAAGGCGAGGGGTGGGGCAGGGGAGTGTGTGTTAGAACAGCAGTACAGCTATTTTAATGTGAATCAAAATAACCAAACTTGTGTGGCACTATCACACAAAATGGCATTCTGATGAATGTGTTATCATATCACATAATCCAACATTAACATACTCAGTGACATGATACAGTGCAAATTTAGGGCAGCAATTCTTCATTTGACAGTCTGCAATTCCCATCTTTGTTTGGAAATAAAAATACAAGGAAGAAAACTTTTCTTGACACTTCGACACCTTGCTTTCTTGCAAGTCAGTGGTGTTTTAAAAAAAAATGAAAAAAAGAAAAAAGCTTTAATTGTGAAAGAGTTGATTTTATAGTATTGAATTTTACAGGTTTAATAGTGGTATTGACAGTTACTATTTTCCTTGGTAATTCTGTAATTCAATGTTCAGTTCTAATTTTCAAATATAATCCTAAAATAACCATAAGGGTAGTATTTGATACAATGAATTTAACAACTGTTGACTTAAATGCCAGCATCATTCTAAGTCAGATTTAAAAGACTTTTGCAAAGTTAGAGAATAATCTCCAAACCTCACTCACACATTAGAAAAATTGAGTGCTAGCCACTAGATATAAATAGTTTTGAAGCCACTGCAACTTCAGTAAAATGTGCAACCTTTACATTGTGAGAATTCAAATTTAAGCACAATGCTAAAGTGAAAACTCAGATTAGTACCTTCATCATAATTAATTTTTGAACGAAAGGCAAAACTGTGTGTGAGCTTGTTTGGTGTACTTTAGGATGTAAGACTGTGATATTCAAATGGTTTCAGATCAATGATAACATATGCATGAAGTTAGCTCTTGTTTTCCAGAGCTTTAAGGGTATGGAATATTCCTTGGTTCAAGACAGCTGAATTAAATTGTGACTTAGGATCTCAGAAGCATTGCATAAATTAGCTGATTTTATTTGCAGATATTAAAAGTAATGTCAGAAACAAATAATTAAACCATAAGATTAGAGGAATAGTGAAAAAAAAAAGAGATTCAATAGGAATTGTGTGAAGAAAATGAGCATTATTATTTTTTCATTTGACTGCTTCAAAGTGTTTATGTCTTGAAATCAATTTAAAAAAAGTGAGCTAAGTTCTTTGGCATTCTTGTACTTGAGTCTAGAATTGCTCCTTTTAGCTATTCTTCATTCAGACAAGGCATTTGAAATATACAGCTTCCTTTCAAAAGACATCTGAAAGCACAACCATCCTCTTCTGAGAGACATTTTTCCAGTGTCTTGTGATTGTCCTGGTTCCCCTTATATAAACTAAATATGACCTGAAACATGCATCAGCTTAGACTAGTACTCTTTTTCTACAGGATACTTCAGGTGTGGGTTCGCTCACACCTTTTCTAGTACGTAAATGTTTCTATCCACACAGTGTATCCACAAGCCACAATCCTTTGAAAAGGATCTTCAGGTAACATCATAGGAATAAATACCCACTTATTTTACCCCGTTGCCTAAATCCAGGTATGTCCCTGCCTGCTAAATAGATGCTCTGCATACATTTGTGTGCTACAATGTATTAGAATGTGTTTAGGGCCTACTTTAAATGTAATGGCAAATGTGATGGCAAAGAAACTGAGCTCAGAGCAGCAATGCAAGCTCAAGCAAATCCTTCTATCATACTGAAGATAGAAAAGAGAGAACACTGACAAGAGACATCAAGAGTTGCATGCTGATGTCTATTGCCAAAAGGGGGATATTGTGTCTTATTCCCTACAAAAAGGTTATCACTTCTTAGGGGAAGAAAAATAACTTTTTTGGGGAATGTCTTTGACACCCCCCTCATTTCACATGAACAGTGCAAAAGGTACCTGAAGGTTCTGCTTCTCCTCCCAAACAGATCCTTTGCAGATCTTGCCCTGTGGAAGACAGAAGAGTTCCTCTTCCAAATACTATGACTTGAAGGAGTAATACCAGGGTGCTATTGCTATTTCCATCCACTACAGAGTGTTAAGCCTTCTCCACTGATTTCGTTCTTCATTAATGTGTAATGCCTTTCCTTTTTGTGTGAAATGAATAGTGGAAACAAAAGAATTTATGTTGGGAGTCTCTCAATGACTGTAATGTAAAATGGCCCAGAAACATTATGGAATAAATTTGAACCTAAATATCCCTAAACCAGGGAAAAGACCAAAAACATTGCCTCTTTCCTTTTACTTTTATGAATCACCATAGAATTAGAGCTATGCCACTTGCTGTGTGCCTCTGAGATCTTTCTTGGAGATGGGTCAAAGATAACTTAAAATGAAAAAAATTCAAAGAAATTTCAAAGAAACTGAAATTTAAGAAAGAGTGAATTATCCATATCTAAGAGTTCCGGCCTTTTGGTATTTAAGGGAGGTTTATAGAAAGTTGGGGACTAATATTTTAGCAGGGCCTGTGGCAATAGGACAAGGGTCCACTAAAAGAGGGCTGGTTTAGATTAGATGAAAGGACGCAGTTTATTACAACGATACTGATAAAGCAGTGTCACAGGTTGCCCAGAGAGGTGGAGGATACCCCATCCCTATAAACATTCAAGGTCAGGTTAGACAGGGCTCTGAGCAACCTGACCTAGTTGAAAATGTCCCTGCTTATTGGACTAGATAACCTTTAAAGGTCACTTCCAACCCAAAGTATTCTACGATTCTATGATAAAAGACACTTTGGAGGAAAGAAAGACTTTGGACTTTTTAAAAGAATATGAACTGAAGATTGCTAATGTTTTGTGTAGAAATACTCCTACTTTATTTTCAACAGTCTCACAAATTAACCTCACAGTCCTTAAAAGTGGTTGCTACTCCAGTTCCAAAGATGGAAAATAGTAGGAATAGATAATGTCTACAATTGTGTGTTTAAATTCACATTGAGCTAACAGAACACACAGGAATGATGTGGTAATTAAACTCTTTACATCATGGATGCAGTTGTCAAAGCCCCATTGAGTATTAAAATATCACAGAATAGCAATCATGATAACTTTTGAAATTTGATGCTTTATAACTTCACTATAACCAAGGCAGATAACAACTATCCCAGCTTGTTTCCAGTTCTACTGGTAAAGATATTTTATACTCTTCATTTCTCATAGAGAAATGCTATTGAAAGAGAAATGGTGTGTAAGGAAAACTTTAATTATAGTAATTTCATTTTTAACGAAAGAGAAAAAAAGGAGGATCACAATTAATTTATATAAAATATTCTTAATTTTATTTTGTATATAATTGTTGATCTGTTCAACTGAAATAATTATACACTTCCCACAGTTATTGGATTAGAATAATGTGTTAAGTAAGCTCAATCACTGCTATCCCAGCTATCATGCACTGATTTTAAGAAATAATCATTTTATCCACATGACCATGTTGTTCTCCAAGACTGTTATTTTACTAATCCTTATGATCCAAACAATGCTCTGTTCATGTTCCAGCACACAGCGGGTGGGAGAATGGGTTTGTTAAGCTGGGTGGGTTTAGCCTTCTTTTATGTGTTCATTATTGTGTTCATTTACTTATTGTACACATATGGTGACAGAAGCTGCTAAAGCAGTAACTATTATTCTACAATGAAAGTAACACATAGAAACCAATACAACATTTCCAATATTAGTTTTGGAAGTTTTATGATTAAAAACACATTTCTTCTTCTGTGTCTGAGCATTTGCACCACGGATTCCTGCAACTCTTTCACCAGATATTCACAAATTTGGACCCATAAAAGGAAAAAAATGAGGAGAATCAACACAAAGTTTTACAGACAGAAGCTATGGCAATAACATCAAATCTTCTGTAGCTTCCAAACGATGCAATTACTTTCCCAAACTACATAAGTGGGAAATATACTTTTCCCATCAGAACAGTACAAATTATATTTCTTATTACTTTTGGAATTATTACATTTCAAAGCTATTTTAGAGTGTATGTTACCTTGATTTTAATGGAGTAAGGACAAAAAAAGAATTTTTTGGTGAAATGAAGTCCTCAGTCAGAGATTCACGCCAGGAAAAAAACATACCTACCATCCAGCTTACATGCTTCTTTAGGAAGCTTATTTTTGTTTTCAGTCTCTAAATATTATGAATAATTAAGAAAATAAGCCTAAGTAGGAAAATGCATATCGCATAAGAATAAACAGAGCATTTCAAAATTTTATCATTGACATGTGTATTTAGTTCTCCAGTAAAAACACTGCAGTTCATGGCAGTAGGAAATCTATTTCTGCAAAGGCCTTCTTTCCCCTTTATTTAGGCATTTGACATACAGTGCTGGGTTCCCTGTAATGGCCTCTTTTACACATTAAGCCTTTTGAAAGGCTTCCATTTTTTTCTCCTGGAGGCTATTTGTTTCATGACAGCATTGTCTACATTCCTCACAAAAATGCAGGCATTTGTCCTTGTGTTAAATCCTGTCATCCTTTGATAAGAAGAAAACTAAATGGGGAAAGAATTGAAGGTCAACATGTTTATTTTTCTCTCAAGTGAACATAGTAGATAAATAATTTTCAGTGACTTCCTCCTTGTTACAATATAAAGTTTATAGATGAATTGGGATGAACATCTACATTGCCATTACTCTGAAAAGAGAAGCAAACTTTGGTTGCAAAAGCTCGTCTCCGAACACAGGGCAGAAAGTAAATGTTGCATATTATTATGCTCACTTTATCTTCTGTTCTTGTTCAGCTTAGTTCAAAATTTCAGGTTATTACAGAATATCAAAACAGAAGTCAGTCATATTCCAAAGCTATAAATCAGCCCAAAGAGAGCACTTCTGAAATGCTGATATACTGTTCTATGTCATGTTTTGGTAGAATCTTCAAGATAAGCTGCTGACTTTGATGTCAGATGAAGTTAAAAAGCCACAAAATAGTTCATAGCAACCATGGTTTGGTCTTGAAATTATGACAAGAGGGTGCAGGAGCAATGGAGTAATAATGGATCCCTAGGAAAAGAATGCAATGACGAATCTGCAGGAGCAGAATACTTATTTCATTGTCAACTAATTATTCAAATAGGCTCAAACAGAAACTGTAATAGAGTGTAAGGTTAAATAATAACTTGGTGATACCTGATAGAATGAAAATATAATCTCAAGTTACCTTAGATAATTATAATGTGAAAAAACATCCCCCAGGGAAATTTCTGTATGTAGATGATAGTATAATGAACAGACCAAGATCACCACATGCACAGTGAGATTTTTGTTTTATAAAGGTAAACAGTCAGTCACCTTTTTTTGTGTAGCTGTTCCTTTTTAATTTAAAAGATTGTGCTTGTTTCCTAAAAGGTGTACTTACTGTGTTAGATGTGTGGTGCCTGATTCTGCAGGATTGTAATTATCAAATATCTTGATTCAGTGTGTTGATTGGCTCTTGCACACCAGGTGAAAGGACCTGGATAACAGCTTGACTCCTTCACTATTCTCACCCTAGAAAATTAATATAAAATTGCCATTGACTTTTTACTGTTGGATTAAGAAACATGCAGAAATTGTTAACATTGTTTCTCTCACACATATTTTCCCATCTTAGTTATTTTAAAAATCTAGAACTTTGAATTCTGGAATCCCAAACAAGATCACAAAGATAAAAGTAGCATTTTTGAATTACAGAATGCCTTGGCTAGAGAAGGACTGGATAACTATCTGTATTCCATATTTTAAGGACCCCAAATTTCCTGGAAGTGAGAATAATGAAAACACCCTTTATTCCTCCCATTCCTTTCATCCACCAGTCTAGCAAACCAGGATACTTTAATTATTAGAAGCACAGTATAAATCCCCAGATAAATTGGGATAATTTCTATCAGACTTACATAAATGGTTGGAGCATTTGTAGATTTAATTACTCTACTGGAGGAGTAATGACTGTTAACAGACAAAACTAAATGCAAGCTTGTACTCAAAATAATTTTGGAACCAGATTCATGTTTGGTATTCTTAATCAGACCATTATTATATTGTACAACATCTTTAAAAGGCTTGGATTTTATATTCATGGTGCTATAACTTTAGACAATAGACTCTCTAGTATACAAGACTACTTTTAACTTGTTTACTTGTTTCTGATTAGGATACTGAAAAAAAATTTACTCATCATCCAAGCAAAACAGTTATGTAGAGGCACCTAAAGCCCACCAATCTGGCAAAAGGAACGACTTAAAGTTGATTTTGGGAAAACAAGCATCTTTTAAAACTACATATGAAGTAGTAACCATACTGTGGAACCCAAAAAAGTCATTGTAGAGTAGTTTATGGTCAGCACTGTTTTAACCAACAAAACAAAATTGACACTTAGCTTTAGGCACAGAGATGACAGCATTTTTGAAACTCATCATTGTTGGAAAGCCAGCAAAGGACCAGACAACAAAGGGAGTCTTTTGCTTAGAAAGACTCTGCTAGCATATCACAGTGAGAGCTGGAAACTCCCCTCACAGCAGTTCATTGAAAACAAGTGTTATTGAACCATTCTTGGCAGTAGGTGCAGAGATCTTCCTCTATGAAAATAGGGGCAACAGCAAATGATAGAGGGGATCAGAAGACACAACTTGGTCATAGCTTATGATTCACAGTTTTTATAACTTTGCAGCACTCTGAAACGTGACTATACATTTCTGTCTTCTTCAGCTGAAGAATATAACTAGAGAATATAACTAGAAAGATGTTAATATTTATAGATATAATTGGACAAATTCAAATTTTTTTAGAGTACCTAATTCTTATACAGAACTTACATAATGGGCAAAGCTTCCAGTAAATTTCATTGAAGAGAAAGCAAAAATCACTTCAGATAATCAGACTTCAGTGTCTTGTGTTATATTGCAAAAATGATGACTGCTTAATGGGTGGCTTTATGGGGAAAGTTTATCTGACTTGTCTTGTTTAGCATATGTTTTATCAACCAGAATTTCTTTTGCTTTTGTTGTGAAGAATATCTACCTCATTCACCTCACACTTCTGTTTTCTTCAGTTAATGAGTCAGAAATTTTATACCAGATGAGAATGGGGAATGGATATTGTGGTCAGTTCATCGTGTGCTGTCTCTGCTTCTCCTTCCTCCTCAGGGGGAGGACTTCTAACATTCTTCCCCTGCTTCAATGTGTGGTCCTTCCCACAGGGGGCAGTCCTCCACAAACTTCTTCAAAACAAATCTTTCCCACTGACCAGTTCTTCATGAATTGTTCCATTGTGGGTCCCTTTCAGGGGGTTCAGTCTTTCAGGAACAGACTGATTCAGCATGGCTCTCCTGTGGGTTCATATGTCATGCCAGCAAAAGTGCTCCACTTTATGGGCTCCTGTCTCTATACTGCCAAAAGCCTACTACAGTGCAAACTTCCCAGGAGTCATAGCCTCCTTTGGGCACTCACCTGCTCCAGCACGGGATCCTTCATGGGCTGTAGAGGGACAGCCTGCCTCACCATGGTCTTCAGCATGGGCTGCAGGAGAAACTCTCTGTTCTCGTGTCTGGAATACCTCCTCCATCTTCCTTGGTGTCTGCAGAGCTGTTTTTCTCATGCATTCTCACTCCTCTCTCTCTCTCTGTGTACTGCTCCAAAGCAGACTTTTTCCTCATTCTTAAATATGTTTAAGAAGCAGTACTTGTGGCAGATGGGTTCAGCTTTGGACAGTGACAGGACAATCTTGGAGCTGGCTGGCACCAGCAGCTTCTCACAGAAGCTGCACAGTAGCTCTAATGGAAATAGAGAAAGCTACTACAGCCATCCCTTCCCACCCCCGTCTCCAGTACCAAAATCTTGCCATGCAAACAGTCCAAGAGGAACAGAAATACTCTTTGTTGCATGTATAATGAGCACCATCCACCTCTCCAGGAAGTCTATTCCATTGTTTGACCACTTCTTTGTGATGAAGTATTTCCCAATGTTAAACCTGAATGTCCCCTGATACAGCTTTGAGCCATTCTCATACGTTTCACCATTGAATACTGGGAAGAAGAGATCAGCACCTCCCTCTCCACTTCCTCTCCTGAGGAAGCTGTAAAGAGCCATCGCTTTACTCCTCAGCCTATTTCACTTCAAACCGACTTCTTTTCAAACTAGGGTCCTCAGCTGCTCCTCACAGGACACGCCTTCCAGCCCTTTCACCAGCTTTGTTGCCCCCCTCTGGACCATTCTTAAATTAAACTGTGGGGCCCTGCACAGCACACAGGACTCAGGGCGAGGCCGCACCACGGCTGCATCCAGCAGGATGATCCCGATCCCAGCTGGTGCTGCCGTGGCTGATGCAGCTGGGATGGGGTTTGCCCTCCTGGCTGCCCGGGCACACACTGCTGACTCACACTGAGCTGCTGCCCACCAGCACCCCCAGATCTCTTGCTGCAGGGCTGCTCTCCACACATTCCTCTCCCAGTTTATACTCTCTTTTCCCTCAAGAGAGACAACAGCACCTCTCATTTTAGTATCACCTCAAACTTGCTAATGTAAGTTCTGCATTTAAGTAATTGATAAAAATATTGAACAGAACTGGCCCTAGAGTTCAGCCCTGAGGAATTCTGCTGGTGACTGGCCACCAGCCAGATGTAACTGCTTTGTGACAATTGCTTGAGCCCTGCTACCACTTCACATAGAGGACTGTGTACCTGCTCATTGCACAGCAAGACAACTTGTCCAGAAGGATATAGCAAAGGAGAGTATCAAAAGCCTTAATGAAATCCAGAAAAGCTACATTTATCACTTTCCCTCCATCCACCTAGAAGAACTTGTGTCCTGATTATGGAGAGGGGGTGGAGTTTAGTGCTGTGTGGGTATGACCAAGTTGTTATTCAAAAACATCCACATCATCCTTGGGGATGTGGTTTTGGCGGAGAAACCAGGGGTGCCCTTACCATGGCATCAACACCCATGGACTTGGTCCCTCTGCCACCCTGCTGGTTCCCCCTTCTGTTTTACCTCCAGAGCATGGCTATGGGGCCTGGTGCTGAAAGGGATAGCAGCAAAAATAAGTATCAACTCTAGTGCTGAATCAACAGAACTGGCAGGGAGGCTGCTGCAGGAAAGCACCAGCAGGGGTGACCCCACAATGCAGCAGAGTGTTAGAAGTGGTGCTGGAGGCACCTGCACAGGGCTGAGCAAAGTGGACCCCTACTCAGATGACATAGTTTCTAGGGGTTTTATTTTGTCACTTTTTATTTCAGACTGGGAGGTGGGAAACATTAGACATGGAAGCTTCCTCACCATCTTGCCCATGTTCCTGACGACCATGTGGGCTGTGTGCAGAAATGGTCATCATATTGCCTTTGTCTGGGGGAGAAGCCATGTGGATATGATCTGCAGGAAGTGGCCACCATATTCTTTTTTCCCAGTGGTTAACACCTTTTCATGGGTAAAATACCGTCTCTTTTTGTATACTTCTGCTATTAATATTGCTGTTGTTATTGTGCATGTTGTATTTCATTCTTTGTACTTCTAGTAAATTGGTATATCAACCCATAGTCTCTGCTTTTTTGTCCTGCTCTTACCAGGAGGGGTGGAGGAAGGGGAAAGGCTTATTTTAATTTCCTGCTGGTATTAAAATCAGCACACCTTGGCATAGAAGGATATCAGATTACTGAGGCAAGACTTTCCCTTTGTGAACCCATGTTGATGGTGCCTGATAATTTCATTGTCTTTGACATGTCTTTTAATAGGATCCCAATAGATCTTCTCCATTATTTTTCCAGGTAAGATTAGATGAAGCTGTCTGCTTTTTTTGGGTCTTCCCTGATCCCATTCTTGTACATGTAATGACATTGGCTAGCTTCCAATTAGTGGACACCTCTTTAGGCTCCAAAAACCTTTGGTAGATGCTTGAGCTAGTATAAAGGACCAAACCTAAGGATGTTTTGTCTCAGACATTTTGAGGATTGCTACAGGAAAGGTGTGATTGGAGGAGAGAGTCTTGTGGAGGTGGAGCAGCACAGTTATAAGCCAAGTTCATGCTCTGCCTTGAGACGTGTGTTCAGTTCCCCCCCAGCTCACTCCCTGGAGACGGGCTGGCTGTGTGTGCATGAACAAACAGCACAGAAAATCTTAGTTTACGTAAGGGGTGTGTGCCAGGGGTGTACCTCTTAACTATAAGAGGGAGTGGAACGGGCCTCCTTCCTCTCTTTCCCCTGCTTCCTCTTTCTCTTTTACTTTCCTTTGTCTTGCAAACTGAGCTCTGGATCATCCAAGCAGCAGGATCAACACAGGATCTGAGGGCTGGTGATATTCTTTGTTTTCTTCCCTTCCCTTGCCTTTGCCTGAACAAAGCATGGCTGTCGTATTCTACTCTATACTCTGTACTAAACTCTGTTGTGAGAGTGGGAACCTTGTGGAAATGTGTTGTGGCTCATTATCAAGCACCTTTGGATAGCAGTGTTGTGGCTTGTAAGCCAGCACCTTTGGAAGAGTTTGTTGTGGGACTTGAGAACTTATTGAAGTGTACTCTAAAAAATTAAGGTCTCCTTAGCTAACACCTTTTGTGGAAGTATATTGTAAAAATGTAAGGGCTTGTTAACCAACACCTTTTTAGTGTAAATAGTGGGCTCATTGCCAGAGTTATGGTGACTACACAATAAAAGTCTGAGAGCTCCCTGACACATAGTCTGGTGTCTTTGATATGCCTGATGAGAATTTATAACAAACATCATGCCCCATACCCATGGGTCATAACAGAGGGATCCTGCTGTAACTCCCACTAACTCCTTCAGTACTCCGGAATGAACTCTGTCAGGCCCCACGAACTTATTATGAGCATTCAGATGGTACAACTGGCCCCTTAGGATTTTAGGGCCCACAAATGGAAAGTCACTCCTGCCGTCATGGTCCTCCTCATGCCAACATTAACATTAAACACTGAGGGAAAAAAAGGCATTAAAAAATAGTAACGATTTTTTGAGTTATCCTTGCTTTCTGAGGAGTTTGTGGGTGGAGGGTGGTATTGAGCTTAACCAATGTACAGAAAATGATCTTTAATTCTGGAGAATCAATACCTCATAATAATGTTCTATGGTACCCTCTTATTCATAAATCTTCAACTATGTAGCTGTTAGCTTTAATCAGCAAAAATATTACAAATAAGTACAGATGTTGTCATCACCTGCACAGTCTCCCATGGTCTGTACTGGATAAGTGCTGTTAAAATATGCATATTGACTTCAGAGATATTGTTCTAGGTTTGCCTGGGGTAAAATTAATTTTCTTCACAGCAGCTAATATGGGGATGAGTTTTGGATTTGTGATTGATAATATAGAGATGGTTCTGCTATTGCTGAGCAATGCTTGCACAGTATCAAGACTTTTTCTGATTTTTGTGTGGCCTTGCCAGTGAGTAGTCTGGAGGTGCATGGGTAGGTGGGTGGGGCACAGCCGGGACAGCTGGTCCCAAGTGACTGAAGGGATATCCCATATTCCCTATGTTAGGTTCAACATAGAGAGCTGGGGAAGAAGGAAGATGGGATGTTTGGAGTGATGGCATTTTTGTTACCAAGTCATAATTAGACATGATGGAGTACTCCTTTCCTGGGGATGGCTGAACACCTGCCTGCCTGTGGGAAGCAGCGAAATAATTGCTTGTTTTGCTTTGTTTGTATGTGTCTCTTTTGCCTCTCTATTAAGCTGTTCTTATCTCAACCCATGAATTTTCTCACTTTTGCTCTTCCAATTCTCTTCTCAATCCTGCTGGTGGGGATATGAGTGGGTGGAAGCATGGGGCGTAGTTGTGAACTGGAGTTAAACCATGACAGATATAAATTTAGGTTTCCTTTCATCTTTTTATAAGTTTAAAATCCGTCAATTTGCAAACCCATGGAGCATACATCATGCAAAACATCACCTGTTTCAGGTGTTGCTGGCACAGAATTTCTATGGAAAATATGATTCACTTTTCCAAAAGTAATTAGTGTTTTGTCATCTGTGGTGTGGTGCCACAAATGCTCACTTCTGTTAGCACATCAGGTGCAAACCAATAATTCTTATAATCAGCTTGAAATTTCTTTTTCTGAAACTGAGCAAAGGTTCATAATTAAAAGTAATGTAATTAGAATGGAAAAATTATTTAACTAAGCCAGTCTTGGCATAGATGATAACTGTTTTTTAAAAAACAGATACATAAAGCTTTTTGGAGGTTGAGACATTAGTAAATCCAAGGAAATATCTTAGGAGATGAAAGATAGATTCTCTAAGTTGCTAGAAAAAAAAATACATATAATTTTGCTATATATTGCAGAGATGCCAGCAGAATATTTGTGGTGTATGTGTGCATTAGTATATTTTTGAATATGTATTTTCTCCTTTCAGTATATAAACCAAGAAAATCAGCTGAAATATGATAGTCTGGATACCAGATATTGACAGTTTAGTTAATGAAAATAAATTTTTCAGAGCTAAATGGATTTACAGTCTCTATCTAAGACTTGACCTCTTCATTTTAAAATTTTGCACATGCACACCATGCCTCAGGAAGCTCTGTATTAAAAAAAACAAGCAGTAAAAACTGTAGAAGTAGGTAGAAATATGGTGGGTTATCTATTTGCCACACTTGCCTGCAAGCGCAGTACTATTTAACAGTGAGCCCATTTGCTGCAGTTATTCATAGGCTGTAGCAGTGATTTCATTAACTAAAACATTAGAACTAAATTACATCTGTCCCATATGGTGTAGCGAGGGCAGGCAGAGCATATGCGGGAGGACTGCATTTGTAACAGCATACCTTTGCGAAGGGCAACTTTAATTTGGCCTTCAGCATTCAGATATACCATGTCTGGAAGCTGATAAATACCACAGTTTTCATGTCCATGCTCAGCTCTTACTGCAATGTTCAGGTTTACACAGCTGCATTTCAATGTCCTCTCTCTAGACCAGCTACTAATGCATCTGTCTTCTTTCTCTGTCTTCTGCACTACTGTGACACTGATACATAAAATACCCTTTTCTCCAAACTGTGGCTTATTTATATGGGTTGAAGCAGATGATGTAGCTAATTCTTCACTAAATTTTATTGTATATTTTTAGAATTACTTATTAAGTGCTCTCCAACCTCAAAAACTATTTTATGAATCAGAAAGGAACAGAGTTAATGAAGGTCAAACCTTATTTTTCGAGATTCCCCAAAATTCAGGCATTTCAAAGTAATATTCTACAGCTGCTTGTGTAAATTTTAAAACATTTAAAAACCACAGTTTTAAATGTTCAGTGATTTACTTCCAAAATAAAACTTGATGGTCAAACTTGTATTTCAAAGCAAAATTTTACTTTCTCTCTCTTTTTTTGCTTTTTTTCCAGTAGAATTAACTTGCAGGGTTAGGTATAGCTGCTTTGAATACCAAAGAAGGGTCTTGTGTAAAGGAATATAGGATGATAAAATAAAAATAAATGGTCTAATTTAATTTTGTTTGATTGATAACTTCTTTTTTGTCTACATGAAAATGAAGATTTGAGGAAACTAATGACAGAGGATTTCGGGCTTCTAAGAAGTATTTTAGAAGGGAATGAAAAAATATTTTGTAAATTAGAAAGATATATAGAAGTGTCAAATTATGCCATGATGGACATCCTTTATGAGTTTTTTGTATCACTCCAGTTGGAAAATTTCTTAAATTTGTTTTGGATACAAAGGCTGCCTGCTTTTTCCTGTGGGCCTGGAGAGTTCATATTTCAGGTATAAAGTCTGGTCACTACACCACTTCATCAGTCATTTGTGCTGCTGAAAAACCTATGTTGCCACTATAACTTGAATTTCATTTTTGATGTATTAAGAATATCTAGTTGGAAGGCTGGAGAAACCTTATAAGTTTTGAAAATTAATTTAAGAGGATCATACAAAGCCCAGACTTACCTGCTCTTAGAAGAAAACCTTGACATCACACAATCAAAATGGGAAATCATTTCTCACCTTGTAAAAGTCAAAGGCATCCTCTGCATTTTTATTATTCTGTTGCAATCCAAATATTATTTTTCCATTCTCTAAGTCTTTCTCATCACTATGTGATCAAACCATTGCCTGGAAAGAAAAGGTTAGATTTATCAATCAAAGTTTGCTAGCAGGGCTCAAAATAATTGAACCCTCAGGAGAAACAAGCCTTGTATATTTTTGTTGTTGTTGGTTTTGTTTCAATATCTCCATAAAAAGCCATTTCAATATGTTTGGTTCTGAGGCAGGAGATTTTATGAAGTGTTTATCCTTTTCACAGCTGGAAAAAGCAAGGCTGATGTATCTATAGCCTTATCAATATCAATATCTATGTCTATATCTAAATCTCATCGATATTTATATCTGCCTATATATCGATCAATGCTGGTATAGTGCCAACAAAACTTTTTCACAGAATCTCAAATCTCTACGCATGCAAACAAAGATTTTTCAGACTTGGTCAAATTACTCTTTGGTTGTATGCTTTAATGGGATTCTGTCCTGAATCAAATTCTGATCTATACGAAAGACCAGAAAGTACCTCTGACAACCAAGTGGTCATCTATGAATTCTAGTCATACAGCCTTGTGCTAGAGCATGTGCAGTGGGTTTCCATTGTTGTTGTAGTAATGGCTGTGATTTACGTGCTACATGACCACATCTTTTGACATAGGTGTTTTAAAATTAACTTACTCTAAAAATCTGTTGCAATAAAAAACCAAAAAAGTCACAAGAAGGTGTATAATTAGATCCTTCACAGCTGTGTGAATGAAGATGCTGCTTACTGTACTGTGCATTTCCCTGATATTTTTAAGTCATGGTGGACACATTTAGTGACTTTGCTTCGTACAGAAGAAAGCCCAGATACCTGTAACAAGTGCAGCCTTATAAACAAAAATCCCAATGTCTGAAACCTGTAATAAATTAACAATTTAGGGTTACACTGTCATAAACACTACTTTGTATAGATTTGTAGCAGAATACACTTAGTGCTGGTAACCTGGAGTGCAATCTGCAGGTTGTGCCCTGGCTGGTGGGAAACGGCTGCAGCCCCAAACAACGAGCTGTGAAGGGGCACTGACCTTCTGCCTAACAAAGGGCACAGTCCTGCGATGCCAGGCATCACCCAGAGCCTCTGCAGGACCCAGGGAACAGTGAGGAGACCCCAGACTAAATAAAACCATTGGACCAAGAGGCACATGAAAAGGACATGATGAGTGTGTGAAGAGTGGGTGCAATGACTGCAAGGGTCAGGGATTCCTTTATTCAGGGTCCCTCCCGGGGCACCCACATTGTGCTCTTACTATGTTGCTTCTCCACAATTTATTACTTAGAGGAACCTGAGGTCTGAGACTCTGCTGTGGGAAACCCAGGGCCGAGCAAGGAACAGAAACTTGTGTGACGGTGTGGGTGTGAGGTGTGGAGAGAGTCAAACTGGGCACCCGTTGCTTCATTGGAGCTACCCACTGCTATGGGGCTTTGGACCCAGCAGTTAAAATCTTGGATGGTGTGACTCTGACTCCCAGAGTGATATCTGAATGATCATACAAGAAAATTTCCTTAACAGATTACCAAGAGGAGAAGTGATTGTATACTAATTACACTGTATATACCAGGATCCCCAATATAGAAAAGACATGGACCTGTAGAGTGAATGAAGAGAGGGGCTACAAAAATGATCAGAGAGCTGGAATACCCCTTCTGTGAAGAAAGGCTCAGAGAATTGATGTTCAAGTGGGAGAAGAAAACATTCCAGAATGGCCTTTTGTGGCCTTTCATCTGGGGGGGGCTTATAAGAAAGACGGAGAAATACTTTTTACCAGTGTCGTCAGTGACTGGGCATTGGTAGCAGTTTCACACTGAAAGTTTTTGTGTTGACTTCAGTGAATTTGGATATGAAATATATGCAAACCTGGAAATTATATGACCTATCTTTTTTGCCAGCCCATTCTGATCAGAAGGAAAGCTTACCTCTCAGAATATCTCTGTGAAGAACCCACTTCTGTTTAAATACATTCAGCAGATAACAGGCACACACTACTTCCTAGAAAAGTACAGGATGTACCTCTGGGGAACACAACTCCTAGCCAAGGGGTTTGAGTTCACCAGCTTCCCTTTTAAAGAAGGCTGTCAGGGAACAATGTTAAACTTGACTTTGGGCCCTTGTAAGAAATTATCCTTTTTGGTTCACAAAATTCCTGATGTGAAATTGAACTTGAAGATTAATAGAGTACCACTCAAATGATAACTTAAATACTTCAGAAACTGGAATTTCTCAGTCTCAGCTCTTGCTATGGACACAGCTCTTACACAGCTTGTGAGTCACTTACTCTTGAAAGTAATAATCTTATGGCTTAAATGTTTTAATTAGAAGTTTGTCGGGTATTGACTTTTACATACAAGGACCATTCATTTGCTTCTTGTATGTTTTCCAGTTGGAATAGTTTCTCATGGAGCCATATGTCAGCTTTTTCCCCACTCAGTGTCACACTCCTTTTGGTTGTCACAGGGAAGCTTAAATCGATAAGCCATTTAGCTCCAGTCAGATGCATCTACAGCATAACACCCAGCTTGGCTCTGCAACAAGTCAGTAACATCCATATTGAACTTAGGGAGAAGCAAACACATCCGATAGAATCTTGTGTCCAGACATACTTTTTCCAAAGGGTTTTAAATCCTTCCTTCAGTTCTTTATGTGCATTTGAAGTTTTTTAGGAGATACGTTAATATAAATAATCGTGCATTACAGGAAAAAGAACATTGTCAGATAAGGGCATAATGTTGCAAAATTTTTTTTGCTTCAAACATTTATGAACATATTTTTAAATGAAACTAGTATTTTGTTCAATTCTTACAATTTATATCACTTAAAAATCTTGAAATTGGTTTTTCAGGTCTCAAGTGTCCTCTGTCCACCAGTGTCACTTTAGCTGTAGAGAAGAAAAGCGAATGAAAAAACTACTCCAATCAGCAAAAAGTCTAATATAGAGTATCTGATGAAAAAAATACCTCACATAGTCCCAACTCGTTCTCTTTCTAATAATACATTCCTTCTTAGTTTCTGTTTGTTAAAAGAATAGATACTTGGCAAAAGTGTGAACTACATAATGTCCTCTTTCAAAATGAATTATATAAAGTCTTCTTTCAGAGTTATATAAACCTCTAGTATAAATTTCATGAAAATATAAAATTAAGATGATTCTTTAAACAGTGATGCTGCAGTTCCCTTAACAAATAAAATATTTTGAAAATTTCAGGTTTTTTTCAAATTTAAATAAACCTGAAATACACAGCTAGATTCATGATCAGAACATTAATCTCCCTAATGAAAAAAATTGTTCCTGGGTACCATAAAATCCATTATTGTTGAATGTAGAAGTCAAACTCAGCTCATTGAAGAAGAGATTTTTGCGGTTTATTACAAAATTTGCTAAAAAATCTTACACTAGACATGTTAAGTCTTGTAGAGAGGGTTTTTTTTAAATGGTTGAAACGTTTTTGAGGAAATATTGTTTCAAATAAAAAACATAGTGACTTTTTAATGACAGGATTTGTTGCCATACACATTCCAAATAATTTTTTGATGGATACAATGCCAGTAGCCAGCTGTTTATTTGTGGTGGGAATTACGCATTCATACAGAGCTGAGATTCTTATCTGTAGCCATTCATTACCTAAGTTATACCAGTATTTTGAAGGTTTTATTGTATAAAATGATTTATAGAAAATTCACCAGAGATGGAGTTCTTTTTTTTATAGAACAATGATGTTCTCTGTCTCTGCTAATATTCTGGAAAGAGACTGGTCATCTTTAGTGTTTGATAAGGTGCAATGCAATCCACTGTGTGAAAGAAACTAGTGGCATGGGTCAGTTCCGCCACTTCAGCAACCTCCGCTTTGAGTACCTGTAGATTTTGTAATGTTATATGGCTTGTTCTGAAGAAGGATCTCCATTCATGTCTCAAAAAAATCCTTCTTTAGTGATCAAAATCCTGCACTATGTTTTATCATGGGAGTAGCCTGGGGCACAGGGGAGGAAAAGGGAGAAAGTCCGTATGAGTATTTTAACTCTTCCTCTCTGTGTGTACCAGTGTGTGTGTACCAGAAATGGTGTCTCTGTTTTCTTTGGAAGGCCTTCACAATGAATTTCACAGGAAAAAAATAAAAAAGAGTTTAAAAAAATGCATAGTTCAAGGTTTATGTGCCCCTCTTTTATCTTCATGCTTTTGCTTGTTTGTGCAGATCAGATGGATTTGTAAATTTCTAGATGAATCAAGTTGTAAAAATATTGCAAAACAACTTATGACATGCCTAGTCCCTTAAGAAGCCAAAATAAACCCATTCATAATGAGATTTCGATACTTATTTCTAGGAAGCATTAATTCCTGACTTCATACATGGTAGCCATTGAGGGATTTTGCCAGGTTTGACAGCCAAGAACTGTCTTATTGCACTTGCTGCTGTCTGGCACATGGACTAAGAGGGGCTGAGATTTTGAAACACAAGTGTGCCTTTTCCCTTTGAACAATGTAAAAATGGATGGTTGAATTGTTAAAGAAAAAAAAATGTCCAAAAACTCTTGAAAAAGCTATTTTTAATAACTTGCCTAGACTTCAAAAGCATGTCATTGAATAACTAAGCTAAAGTGTCAAGCTAAGTCACACAGTGAAGACAACTGCAGGTAATATTCTAATTTGACATAGTCAGATAAACACTACAGGAAATCCTTTGTTTTCCTTAGTATTCTCATTACTAAAGAGGCTGCAGGCTAGAAATGATGAAGTAGACTTATAAGAAATGATGGTATCACCCTGATCTGCTGAAAAATATCAATACGTAACTAGCTCTGTCATACTTTCTAAACTGTTAAATATTTCACATGATGAAAAAGGACTGTCCCTTGTTTTTCAGAAACTAGAAAGCCAAAAAAGCACCAAATTCTGTTAATCTTCAGGCTTAAAAGAACTAGGAAGAGTATTAATTGGTTTGATTTTCTGTGCCATGAACCAGGAGCATAATTATGCTTTAATCCTTTTTATTTCACACTATGAAATATATGCCATGGCTGTCCCATTGCTTTCCATAACATATTTTCCCCATTTCTGTCTTCTGTGCTATTTCTATCATAAATGTTTACTTACAAGGTCAGTACAATTCTGTTTTAGAAATGCCTGATTCTTCTGCATTTTCCCTGTAACCATGGAGGGGAAAAGATAAAATACAAAACACTGCCACATTCTCCCCAAGGAAAGCTGCAAGCTACATTGAAGACAGCTGCTGTAGGTTTTCAGTGGCAATATGTAGTATAATTGAGGTTTAAGTCTGCAGAAATCAATGCAAAAATAGCATAGGGTAGGCATGTTTAGGACTACCAGGAAAAGAAGTATTATTAGAGTTTACTAAATTTCACTACTCCTATTACTGAGATTTAAAAGATAATCATAGAGTCACAAAATGGCCTGGGATTAAGGATCATCTATCTTAAAGATCATCTAGCTCCAACTCCTCTTCCCCAGTTCCACTAGACCAATTTGCCCAGAGCTCCATCCAGCCTGGCCTTGAACAGTTCTAGGGATGGTGCATCCACAGCTTCTGTGGGCAACCCGTGTCATTGCCTCATCACTCCCACAGTAAATAATTTCTAATACTAATCTAAACCTACTCTCTTTTAGCTTGTAGCCATTCCCCCCTTGCCCTCTTTACATGTTCTTGAAAATAATCTCTGCCCATCTTTCTCAAAAGAGGAATTGGGAAGAAGGAGCAATTTGTAGCCTTTGGAGTTGGC
Organism: Corvus hawaiiensis; assembly: GCF_020740725.1. Taxonomy (NCBI): domain Eukaryota; kingdom Metazoa; phylum Chordata; class Aves; order Passeriformes; family Corvidae; genus Corvus; species Corvus hawaiiensis. Next base: position 41,462,427 of record NC_063255.1, on the reverse strand, counting down.
TTCTCTCAAGCATGAGGGAAAGATACCCATTTAAGCAAGACCTTGTGAACTCTCCAGGGAAGTGGACCATGGCAGATGAGGGTATCCAGTACCTGAAAGAAGTGCTGGAAATCACCTACAGTGATCTAAAAAGTGACAGGGTCACTAAAGATCCAGAGAATGCCCCTTCCACAATGGCCATGTGGAGGAAAGTGGTTAACAAAATATCAAAGATGTCTCCACCAGCTAACAAGAAGGAAACACAAGATTTTCTAGGCCTTGTGGGGCTCTGGAGAATGCATTCTGGGTTATAAACAGCTTGTGGGCACCCCTCTGTTGAGTGACTCAGAAGAAGAACCATTTCAAGTGGGTCTCTTGAGCAACAACAGGCCTTTGAGCAGATCAAACAGGAATCAGCTTCTTGCAGTAGTTTGTGGGACTGTTCAGACAGGGCCAGACATGCAAAATATACTCTACACTGCATCTGGGGAGTGGGATCTCACCTGGAGGCTCATAATTGAGCGGTGGACCTTACCATGGAGGCTATGACACAGGTTATTCATGAATGGGAAACGTGCTGCAATCAAGCCAGCCACATGAGTAAAATTTCCTTGGAACAGAGGGTGGTGGGTGGGTTTCTGGTATGGTGAGGCCTGGCAAATTGACTATATTGGACCGCTGCTACAAACACCTTTTCTCTTGTAGACTCCCTTCATTACTGGCTGCAATTTCATCACCCTGAAGCTTTCTTTTTTCTAGACTGAATAGTGATAATTCTCTTAGCCTTTCTTCATAGGAGAGGTTCTCTATCCATCTAAAAAACTTGCTGTCCCGCCTCTGAACTCACTAAAACAGGTCAATGCTGGAGTCTCACCAGAGGAGAGCAGAAGAGCAGAATCCTCTCCCTCACCCTGCTGGACACATTGTTTCTGGATGCAGCCCAGGACATGTTTGGCTTTCTGAGATGTCAGTGCACAGGGCCAGGTCATGACCAGCCTCTCATCCACCAGAACCTCCAAGTCCTTCTCCCCAGGGCTGCTCTCCATCTGTTTAACCCCAGCCTGTGTTGGTACTGGGGGTTGCTATGACACAGATGCAGCACCTTGCACTTGGTCTTGTTAAACCTCATGAGATTCCCATAGACCCACATCTAGCTTGTCCAGGTCTCTGGATGGCATCCTGTCCTTCAGGTGTGTCAACAGCACCACTCAGCTCGGTTCATCAGCAGATTTGCTGAGGATGCACTTGATCCCCTGTGTCTGTGTCATTGATAAATGTACTAAATAACACTGGTCCCAATGTGGATCCCTGAGGGACACAATTTGTCACTGATGTCCACTGGACTTTGCACCATTGACCACTACCCTCTAGATGTGACTGTCCAATCACTTAACCATCTAACAGTCCACCCATCAAGTCCATCTCTCTACTTTAGAGAGAAGGATGTTGTAGGGAGAAGTTGTGCTGAGCGTCCTGAATCACATCCCTGTCCTCTCTGTGCCTTAGCACAGCTTCTAGGAGGATCTGTTCCACAATCTTCTCAGTTACAGAGGGGAGGCGATGGGTCTGTAATTCCCAGGGTCTTCCTTTCTATCCTTTTTAAAGATGGGTACAGTGTTTCCCCTTTTCCAGTTCCCTGGGACTTCACCTGACTTCCATGCCTTTTCAAATAGGATGGAGAGCAGCTTGGCAACTACCTCAGTCAATTCCCTCATGACTCTGGGATATATCTCATGGGTTCCCACTGACTTATATACATTCAGAATCCTCAGGTAGTCACAAACATTGTCGTTACTTACAGCAGGAGTGACTTTGCTTTCACAGTCCCCATCCATTTACTTGAGAAGTGTGGGAAGAGAGGTTGTCATTGAAGACTGAGACAAAAAATAATAACTACTTCAGCCTTCTCCTCATCTATAGTTACCAATTTTCCAGCATTGTTTATTAGGGGGTGCACCTTCTTTGACCTTCCTCTCTGGTTAACATATCTTTAGAAGACCTCTTGTTATTCTTTGCGTCCCTTGCCAGGTTCAGTCCCAGTTTGGTTTTGGCCTTCCTTGCCCCATGCTGCACAACTGAACTTCATCTCTATACCCTTCCCCAGTCACCTGTCCTTGTTTCCTCTGTCTGTGTGTTTGCATCTTCCCCTTTACTTTGACCAGCTATTCCTTGCTCAGCCATACCAGTCTCTTGCTTTCCCTGCATGATTCTTAGCTCTTGGGGATTGCTAGCTCTTGCTCTCCGTAGAAGACTTCCCTAAAGATCTGTCAGCCATGTTCCACTCCCTTATCTCTGAGAGCAGTCTCCCAGGGAATCCTACTGACTATCTCCCGGAAGAGCTGGAAGTTTGCTTTCCTAAATTTCAGGGACTTAAATTTACTCCTTACCTGACCCATATTCCCAAGGAGTGAAAAGTCAACAAATGCAGGATCACTGCAGCCTGGGCTGCCTCCAATCTTGGTATCCCCAGTTACTTCACTTGTGCTCGTGACTAACAGATCCAGTATTACATTGCCTCCAATAGGGCTGTCTGTTACCTGGGCCACAAAGTTATCCTCCATGCATTCCAGTAGTCTTCCGGATCTCCTACAACTCTCTGGGCTATCTTCCCAGCAGAGGTCAGGGTGGTTGAAGTGCCCCAGCAGGACAAGAGCCTGTGAGAGCAGTGCCTCCCACAACTGGAGCCCAAAGGCTTCAGCAATAGTCTGTCCTTGATCAGGGGGCTGTTGTGGACACCACACACAAGGTTTCCTTTGTTGCCTCAGTCTCCAGTTCTTGCCCACAGGCCTCTGACATGCCCATGGTTCTTCTTCAGAGATAACTCTTCACACTTGATCCACCTATTGATGTAGGGGAAAAACCCTCCCCACGTCCTTCTCCCACTGCTTCTTCTGAGCAACCTGCAGCTATTGATAGTTGCGTCCCAATCATGGGATTCATCCCACCAAGTTTCAGTAATGGCAACAAGGTCATAACTTAATAGCTGCATGGTGACTTCCAGCTCCTTCTGTTTGTTGCCCATGCTCCACACATAGATATAAAGGTACCTGAGCTGGGCTGTAGGGAAAGCTGTCTTCCTAGAGATATACCCCTTAATTCCTTTGAAATATTTCCTTCATGTTGGTTTCTGTTATGTCAGGAGTCCCTGACTCATCTCTGTAAAACTGAAGGTGTGCTCCAGTGTGGCCCGCACAGTTCAAAGTCAATGGCTGAGGGGACTCACCAGCAACCTCTAAGCTTTTCCTATCATCCCAAAGCTTACTGAGGACAAGCCTGATATTATACCAGTCCCACATCACATCTAGTTTAAGTAATCCACACTAGTACATGGCATTTAGCAGTAGGTAGTGTTCAGGATATCAATTTCTTGACAAAGGTGGTGGCAGCCAGAGGTAGTAGGCATAGCCCAAACCTAGCCTCCTCACCAAAATAAATGTTTGTGGTTGGTTATCCAAGTCCTCGTGTGTGATCAGTGTAGTACTGTCAACACTAACCACAGTTCATCCTTGTTCTGTAGTAGTTTCCATGTCGAAGTGAAACAAAATAGTCCACTGGCGTTTCCTAAGCCTCTTTTCCACTGTTCAGCATCTATGCAGCTCAGCCTGTTACTGTCAGTTTTGCCCTGTAAATAAGACTCCTCTGTGTCCAGCAAACAGACTGGTTTGAGCTCTTGTTTATCCTCTTGTTTATCCTCTTGTTAGACTTTTGCTATACTGAGCCTATTTATCAATGGTGGCACTCTAGCATTTGTTTTGTTGTTTATTTTTTTCTTTCATGTCTCATGATATAACTATATATTAATTGTTACAGGACAGAAAAAGAAGATGTATTCAAGCCCCAGGCTGCATATCTGATCAGTGACTGGTAAGGTCTGACCAAAACCTTGCACTAAAGTGCATTTAAATCTTAAATATTAAAAAGCCTGTTAACTGGTAAACTTTATTGTTTCAGAATATTGTTTCTCTGTTCTTCAGAGCTCAAGAGTAGTGGCTTGCAATATGCTTGTCTTTAGTTTCTGTTTTCCTGATAAACTGTAAGAGTGGGAAAGCAGAGTCAGATGTCTGATAGGGATATAACATAAAATCTGAGAGTGGAGAACACAAAATTTAGCCCAATCAACTGAAAGGAAATTTTTATATGTATTCCACCTCTTCATTTTTGTGGACAATAGAATACACTTGAATTAAGGTCCCTGTGTGTGTTTAGTTTGAATATTGAAACATTATCTATCCTGATAACATTTTTCTTACTAATTTTGACCACATCTCTCAATAAACTTAGGTAATTCTGAAAACATATGTTGATTTTCTATAAATTTAATACTTGTTTTAAGCTTCTAGTTGCAGTAGTACAGTCTTCCTGGACTGGAGGTTTGCCACTTGCAACTGTGAATTAGTAATCTAGTATTCCACTTAGTAACTATGAAAAAGTGAAAATTTGTCTGTATTCCAAATATGAATATTGGCAGTCCTCATTAGAAAGTACCATGTCTTCACAGAAAAAGAAAAAACTAACTTAGTACTTCAAAAATAAAAAAAAAAAGAAGAAAAAGCCCCACACTTGTGAATGCTCTGGATCTATGATGCTTTGTAGTGTTTCTGTACATTTCTGAGGACAGATACATTTTTCTGGTGACAATTTTTTGTTAAGACATTATGGGTTTTCTCTTCTTCAGATTTAGCCACGCTACCACTTTCATTTGTTGATCTGCAGATATTTTTAAAAATACACCAAATCACTGGATTAAGTAACTCTGTGTTTAAGGCCTTGGAAAAATCAGAGTCTGTGCAGAATTCATGTCATATTTGCTAAACTGTAATGAAGCTTTTAGAGTCATTGTAGATATTTGTGAATGGCTGCGCAACACATGACCACAGCACAAAACTGTCCTGCTTTACTTATCTGCAACATTACTTTCATGAAAGTAATTCCCTCTGTGCAATATATAGCACTAAACCTTGTGATCCCTCTCCATTTGTTTCTGCTCTGATGGAAATTCCTACCTGTACATTCCTTTCTCCCCAATCCATTTCTTAATTTTGACAAACAACATATTCATTATATATCAGATAACATGGATTCGGATGCAGTGTATGTTGTGGCAGACTTGTATAGACTGAATAATTTCTGCAACTGCTTAGCACCTCTGACAAATCTATAATCGTGTCATGAACATCTCCAATTTTAAAATTTCTTTGCATTTCTAAGAAAAAAATGGAAAGCAAATGAAGAATTAACTAGATTAGCATTTCTGATTTCTAGGGTTACACACTCAATTTAAATGCATTAAATTAGAATGCATGGCTATTTTTCAGGTACGATTTCAGAAAAATTCCATTCTGAAATTACTAATAGGAGTAAAATTATTTCTGGCATTTAAAATGTAAGAAAAATAATTGGTGTAATACTGTTACTGACAAGGTTATCTTTTAAGATTTCCTTCAGATATTCTTGGACCTTCATTCTGAGAAATGAACAGCTTTGTAGATATGAATTTTATTACTGCTGTACTGTTTCTAATACATTTTTTAGCAGCTAAATGTCTTTATACCACTAAACAACACCTACTTGCGAATGAAAAGGGAACAAAAGCTCATAAAATTGCAGTAAAATATTTATTTCTCTTCAGCAATAAGATTAATTTTATCACTCTAGATTTATGACCCTGAAAATTTTTTGCTGGATATTTAATATATCGAAATAGCAGAACAAGGACTCTGAGTGAGGGAATGCTTTGTGAAACTTATGATTTACTGAAGAGAAAAGAATTTGGGTTTTTTTGTGGGACTTAATAAAACAGCAACAGAATTGAATTAGCTTGGCATAAAATTTAATTGCCTGACAAAAATCTGATAGTATTATTGTGTTGCAGTCTCTGTATAACATACATCAGAGTTGTCTTTTTTCTAGCCTGATTAGAGATTGCGCTCTGCTTCATAAAAAGGGCAACATTTATTTGCCTATGGGCTTTATAAATGGGGAAATTCATATGTAATTAGATTTGCATTTTATTTCTTTTGACTGCTTTTTAGACCTGAAGTTTGGGAAAAATCTTGTCTATGATAATACAGATAGACTTCAATGAATTTTCATATGTTCATAACTTATATACACTTTAAATCAAAACAACCAAAAAGATTTTCTTTTTCAAAAACCACCAAATAAATCAGAAAAAAATTAAGGGGTTTTGAGATGAGTATTCATTTCTACTTATGTTACGTGATAGTTCCACAGAAAAGTATAAGCGCAAAATACCATATTCTGGTGAATTGTGTGATTATGTCTATTTGTATACTCCAGTTGATTCTGTATAAAATACAGACATGAAAATATCACAACTATCTTTCACCATTTTTCTAAATTTAATATTTTTAGATGAAAAGAGCTTTTTGTTTCATGTAACATTGTGGAAAGCACCAGAACTACTGATTACAAGATTTTTCCTCACTATTCCTCAAACAATTCTTTTAATACTAAAATGACCCAGAAGAAGAAAAATATAAAAAGAAACAAATAAATATGACTTTATTTTGTTGTTGTAAATTATGAGGCTTTCCATAAAAAAAGCACACAAGTCATACTGAAAGCATGTATGTTGGAAAAATCACTACAGTCTTTTCTCTGCTGGGGGTATTGAGGTGCTGCTTCTCATTTCTAACTTTGTGTTGATTGTATTGGTACTAGAAAGCTACATCATGTGATACAGAGAGCTAAATCATAAAGCCACCATAAAAGTCTTAGTCCATAAATCACACTGTTTCAGAAAGAAACAGACTTCTACTGCAATTTTAGGATGTCAAAACTTTCTCCATAAACAAAAAATTCATAGAAAAAGATTCTAATGCACTCTTTTCTATCACTTTAATAGGCTGGGTCTGTGCAGATTATTAACTGAGATGCAGCTGCAAAGTATGAGGAGAACTCTTTTATAATTGAGTACAGCTAAATTTTAAGACCATTATAAAATGTTTAAAAGTGAAAGACTGAAAGTTAAAAATGGCAAATCATATCTAAGGCATAAAACATATTTATTGAGTGAAGTAACTCTGCACTTCCTCAAGATTATATTTACTATTATGCATGGACAACTGAGATAGGAGATTTTAAGGTCTTATCACCAGGAAAATACTGATAATGTTTTAGTCAGTTCTTCCTTTGATGCTTTTAAAGAAAGATACTGCCTTGTGTATTTTAATACGATTTAGAGCAATGGCAGGTGAAGGGTTGCTGAAATGATAGATTCTTTATGACATATTTATTGGTATAATACATATAATTGGTAGATTAAAATGAAAGAATTAGAAGCCTAGAGCCTCAGGGAAGATTAGGAAGGACCTTAAAGCCTATATTTTTTCCTCGTGGAATTGTTGAGAAAGCATGCTTAATTAGCATAAAATGCATTAGTAGCAATTTTAAAAAGTCGAGGTGAACAAATTAACATTTTAAAAAAAAATTAAATATGACTTCTTAATTTTAGAAAGTCACCATCTCAGTGAAAATGCCATGTGATTTAAATAGTGTGTTCTGATTTTGTTGCAATAAAACCCCACTCTGTCCCTTCTAGGTTGAGCATAAAATTATTAAGTTCACCTAAAATGAGCTAACTTTATCAGGACTGCAACTCTGTCTTAATTTCTAAACAAACCTAGAGCTATCGAATTCTGAGATTGTGTGCTAAGAAAAAGTATTACTCAAACTTTATTAAGTGATTCTTCTTGTTGAAATTTTTGTTCAGTGAAAAACAAAATAAACATTTAAGTACTTATTGTGTTTCCTAAGATTGTATCATGCATATCACCAGCAAGAGTCTATTCTTCTTGGACTGTAAGCTCTTTGAGTGTCTTTCTCCTGCGTGAAGAAATTTTCTGGAAGGTTAGCAAGTAAAAATTGCTGTACCCTTAAAATACTTAACTCATGCCCTGAAACATAATCTCGTTCAATGATGTATAGATGAAAGCCCATGGGTTTATTACCAGAGACATTAAGTATAATTTACAGTATAGACTTTGCACTTCGGAAATCTCCTTAGTGATGTCCTCAGGTGGATGACTGGAAATATGATAAACAAGACAGAAAGCAATTGATTCTACAAAAAATAATCCTCCCCACCATAACAGAGATGCTTGTGATATGATTGCCTCTAAAGATGTATCTGGCAAGGGAAAAGTCAACAGAAGAAACATGTCCTTTGCAGACGTGTAGACAAATCTTAAAAGGGATTAGGTGTCTCTATTTTCAATAGTTGTTTCCCAGCAGATATTCCAAAGCAGAAGCCATCACAGAAAATTTCATGTACTGGGCCACCAGTCACAGGTGTAGCATTCCTGGTTCTCAATGAGCAGAATGGAATTGCAGATGCATGGCAAACTTGCCAGGGTCACTGAGAGCTACTGCCAGTGGTACTATAAGTCAAAAGTCCTACCAAAATATGCTTGTATCAAAAGAACTTTTCCTCAAACTGAACATACTCCTTAAAAGTTTTCTCAAGTATATTTTATCTGGGATTAAGGGAATACACTTCAGAGTATCACAATTTCTTCAAATCAAATGCAATTATTGTCTTCTGTGTTATCTGGGCAGTTAAATTCTGTCTGAAGGATAATGTCTTACTATTACATTGGTATTTTAAGTACTATAGTGTCTAACCTTATTCTCTATAACCTCCACTAATTGTGCAGTCTAAACATAGCATTCCCTCTGGCTGAACTGTTGCATTTCATCTAAACACTATAGGTAGTCAAACAGACAATGAAATGAATCATTCAATATTTTAAAGTAGAACTATCATTCCATGAATACTTTCCACATTTTCGTACCACTCTTGATTTAAAAATACCTACCTGTGTAAGTACTTGAGTTTCTCATGGGCTGGATATTCCAAAATCAAAAAGAAATGCAAGCTAGACTCAGCCTAGGGTAGTATTAAAAATAATAGGGTAATGTTAAGTAGTTAAATATGTAGAGGAAGACATCAGGAGTGTTTAGCCATAGCATTTCACTGTGATGGAAAATAAACCTGAATTATCTCAAATGTCTCAAAACATTGGAAAAGTTAAGAAAAATCATTGACAGGATGATAGATTAGATAATTAGAACGTCCTTTTTGCCACTAATTTCTCAGTAGCAGACAATGAGTATAGTCTGTCTGTTAATAACTTACTACCTTGCCTATTTTAATCGCTTATATGACAGTTCTTATCTTCTCAGACAACAGCACTCCTGTGTACCTTAAAAAAAATATTTCCAGCAGCAGGCTGACCAGATGTATCAACACAATTAAGAAATGGAGTATTCATTCCAGGAACTGGAGCATTACAGGGTTTTTTTGAGTAGAGACAGCTAAAATGTTGATACAAAACTACCACTGAAGAATTTAGATTTCTGAAGTAAAAAAAAAAAATTTCTATTGAAATCTCAAATATTACTCTCTAGTTTAAAATTATGTTTGTTACAATGTCTCTTATTTATTCCTGTATATGATGACAAACTGTTGTCATTATCGCATTTAAAGTCTGATAGGAACTGCAAAATAAGCTCTGGTGGAGACAATTTGCAAGTCACAAATACTGCAATTTTAAAGCAGCTAAAGTAAGGAAAACAGGTTTTGATTTTTCTTAACCTGGCATCTGACCTAGCTTTTGTAAAACCACATTTCTGCATGGAAAGTCAAGAAAAAATCTAGAATGAAAGAAACACAATCTTATTTTATTTTTTGACTCAGACATTTGTTTGACTAGCAATGTTTTAGATCTATCCTTACAAACTAGAAGCTATTTTTGGTAGTAGCATTAAAAGACTGTGACAGTGTTAAAGAAGATTTAACAATCCAAAATATTGCATTTCATAGCATTCAGTAAAAGAATGGCTGTTGCCATTTTTATATCTTAAGTGACAGCAAAATATTTTGAAAAATAGAGTCTAACTTTTCATTCTTACTGAAAATCACTCTGGCCTTTCTCAGGCTACCTGGTCATGTGACCTACCATGGTTCATCCTATAAAAATGAATTTGATTTTCAAAGTGTCTTGAACATCATAAACACCCCTGAAGTGCCATAATCTCCAAGATTTTCTTTATCAAACTATGATGCAATATGAGCTCTGCTTTTTCTTTGACTTGTTATTTGATCTTGAAAAAGGTTTGTGTAAGCACTACTCCACAAACTTGAAACTTACTTGAAACACATTTTTTTCAATCATAGTATTTGAATCGCAGCATGGAAGGATGAAAAATAATTTACTGATTAATGAGTAACACAACATTTTAACCCTTTTATGTCATACTCTGAAACACAGGCACACAGGGAAAGCAGTTGAACGGGAGTGGCAAGGACATCATGTCTCTTTTTGAATTTTCCTCTTGAAAGATGATGTATTGCTGTTTGACCAATTAAATTCACTGGATGATCCAAGGACTACTGATTGTATTTTCTGATTAAATTTAGGCTTCAGAAGTCTGGTGGCCTGTAGCACACCTGCCTTGTTCCAAGGAAAACTGCATCTATACTAAACCAGTCTGAAGGTAGGAGTATCTAGGTTGAATTAACAACTTTGGTTTTGTCAATATAATTTATGATAAGTGAACCGGATAATAAAATTATTCATATTAACAAAAATAATATTTATAATTACACAAATTCTTTCACTGAGAAAATGATTCAATCAGTAATAATAATTTGAGGACATTTGCTGCCTGCTGAACACTAAGTGCATGTTCACAGCAGACACATTGAGAAAGCCAATTGGAAGGCTTCCAAATAGATTCTTATGGTCTGTCATGTCACTAATTCACAAATTAAATCACTGCTGAAGAGGAATATGGTATAATTTTTCAGAACAACTTCAAAGACAGTTACAGCCAATTCTGTCTGTGATTTACACATCAAAGTAGTAATACTAAAAATACTTAGTTATGCATAGCACTTTGATCCTTGGGTCATGATGTACTTGTCAAAGGTGGATAAATATACTTTTTCCATTTTGCTGATGAAGATACTGATTTCCTCAGGGTGCTCAGTAAAACAAAGTAAAACTGAAAATTATGCCTCTGTTTTTAGCATGTCTCACTTGACTATAGCTAAGTCAAGAAGTATCCATTGTGTAGAAGCCATATTCCAATTTGTAAAACTGGTGGCCTGATCCAGAGGACTGTAATCAGCACAAGTCTTCACACAGCATTCTTTAGGCTAAAATGCTCTTCCTTGCTCTACTGCTTCACTTCATCACCTACTGCCTCATTGTTTTCTTATATTGCTGTGTTTCTATGATTTCAATTACGTCCTATTGAGCAAGTGAAATGTGATAACTTATCAGTTACCAGACTGCAGCAATTTTTTTTGCCAATAGTTTAAACAACTAAAGAAATAATGGTATGATAAATTTTTCTGAGCAGCTGGATAGATAAGAGACACTAAGGTGATTGACAGTAGTGCATGGAACTGACGTCAAGAGATGGCAAGAGGTGATGGGGAAAGATGCTGCCTGTGGGTGACTGAGAGTTGTACATAAATGAAGGGGACTTCTGGTTCAGAGCCTTGATAGACAGTGCAGTTTTAGAGGAGAATTAAAAGGAGTGAATGGAGTGAAACAAGCCTTTACATGAAAAAGATTTGTACGCTCAAGTGTCACAAAAGAGTGGTTAGGCTGCTCAAAGAATCATTGTCAAAAGTATCGGCAAAAAAGCGGTTTTAATATAAATCTATGAAAGTATGACTTTAACAGAGTTCAATGGCAAGGATCACTCTATTACTTACTACATGGATGAAGCATACACAGGAAAATAAGATTAGATTCAACTAAGAATGATTTACACCAAGACAAAAGACCCAAAATAGTAAGGGTGGAAAGGATACAGATACAAAAGATAAGGGTGAAAAGGGATTTAGCAGCATTTACTCATTGAATAGTAGTATTTACTATGATGATAATAATAATAATAACTGAATTATAAATTCATGGTAACATTCATACAATAACCAATTCACACACACACAGAGGCATAGAAATGTATACATTTATATCCATGTGTGTAACAGTACCCATCAAAAATTCCCCTTGGGTTTAGTTAAACATCTCAAAATCCCTTAGCATTTCTCAACAGCTATGACAGGCATTGGTTGCACCTCAAGGAGTATTTGTGTGTGTAGGGGGGTATCAGCATAGGTCTCACTGTCAAAAATGATCTTCTGAGTATCAAAAATTTAGAATCTTAGAATCATTTAGGCTGAAAAAGACTTCTAAGTTCACTGAGTCCAACCATTAACCTAGCACTTCCATGTTCACCACTACACCATGTCTCCAAGTGCCACATCTACATGCCTTACGTACGTTTCCATGGATGGAAATTCCACCACTTCCCTGGGCAACCTGTCCCAATGCCTGACTACAGTTTCAGTGAAATTTTTTTTCAAACATCCAATCTGAATCTTCCCTTTTGCAACTTTAATGCCATTTCTTCTCTTTCCATCACTTGCTACTTGGGAGAAAATACTGACCCTCACCTGGATGCACTCTCCTTTCAGGTGGTTGTAGAGAGAAATAAGGTCACTCCTGAGCCTCCTTTTCTCCAGGCTAAACACCCCCACCTTCCTTAGTTACTCCTCATAAGACTTATGCTCAAGACCGTTCACCCAGGTTTACATAAAGCTAGAGTTTGCTTTCTTTAACTAGTGCAATAGAGCTCTTTCAAAGAAGTAGTGTGCCAGGGTTTCAGGAGTCTGACCTTGAAACCTCCATAACTTATTTGTTAATAAATATTACTATACAGATTTTCTAGTCAATCATAGATGCATAGAATGGTTTGGGATGGAAGGGACCTTAAACATTTTGTTCTGTCCCTTGCGCCTTGAGCAGGGACATCTTCCACTAGACTAGGTTACTCAAAGGCTCATCCAACCCAGTCTTCAGCACTTCCAGGGATGGGATATATACAAATTCTCTGGGCAAGCTGTTTCTGTGTCTCACCACTCTCACAAGGAAAGAATTTCTTCCTAAAACCTAAACAAAACCTACTCTTCTTTAGTTTGAAGCTATTAACCTTTCTCTTATCACGACTAGCCCTTGTAAAAAGCCCCTCTTCTCTTTTCAGGTAGGATAGTGGAAAACTTTAGCGATCATGAAGTAATTGAAAGGGTTCTGGAAAATGCCCTGAACAGAATGATGCAGGATACTGTTCATATGCAAGATATTTTTGGTTTTTTGCAAAACATAGTTCATAATTTTGCAGCTGTCATTACAGAAAAGAGTAGTTTCAGCATAAACAGGGACAGTAGAATAGCATTTTGATTCCTCCTTCCTCCCCACAGTATATATAGAGTAGAATAGAACAGAATAGATTGGAATAGAGCTGAACCAGTTGGAAAGGATGTACAGTGATCATCTAGTCCAACTGTCTGAACACTTAAGGCCTGACTAAAAGTTAAATTCAGCACGTTGTCTCACTCTTGCAGGTTTTGTCCTGCCATTCTCTCCTAGTCAAAAAGTGCAAGGATGATCCCCTCTCCTCAGCACCCATCAGACCTCATCTGGGCATTGCATCCTGCTGGGATCCCAGGCAGGAAAGAGAAAAAACAAACAAGAAAGGCTCAGAAGAGTCAAGGAGAGTCTGTGGGGCTGTGGCTGGTTCATCACGGAGCAGAGGAGGTGTTAGAGCACCAGACAGCACACCACAGTGCCTATGGGGAGGTTGTAAAGGGGATGGGACCAGTGTCTTCCTAACAGTTCCTGATCGGGGAATGAGAGACAGAAGCATTTTCTGGAACTAGCAAGATTCAAGCTGGAGATAAGAAAGAGAAATCAAAATCCCTGTGGGAGCCATTAAGCACTGGAGTGGAGTGAGCTGCCCAGAGAGTTTGTGGTATCCCTCAATCTGAAGGTTTTCAAAACTTGAGTGACCACAAAGCAGAGCACAACACTTAGAAGTATGTGAAGGGATACTGGCTGAAGTCCCAGAAGAGAAACCAGTGCCGTTGGAAATGTAGCAAAGGTTTCTGAAGAGGCTGCAATGCCAGAAAAACACTTTCTGTCTTTATTGTTTCAGCAGCTTTCACAAACATTTATTTGGAATAAAGTAGACCAAGATGTAAGTGACCTACAGTGATCCTTTAATTTAATTGCCTGAACACTTCAAGGCCTAACCAATACACAGAATATTTTGAAGGCCATAGACCAGAAGTTTCCTTTTAAGGCACTGGCAGGTATAGACCATTAACAACCTCTCCAGTAGGCCTGTTTCAGGGGTTGACCAACCACTTGATGAAGAAATTCCACCTAATCCTGAGCCCTAGGGAGATCAGCACCTCTCACACCACTTCCCCTCGTCAGGAAACTGTAGAGAGCATCAGTTCACTCCTCAGCCTCCTTTTCTCCAAACCAGTCAAACCCTGAGTTCTCAGCCGCTCATCAAAATAAGTGCCTTCCAGCCCTTCCACCAGCTTTTTTTTCCCTCCTCTGGATGTATTCAGGGACCTTTGTGGAATATGGGGTTATATTTGCTAAAGGGGTTGAGGCTTACACTCACCAGAAGGGCCTGTGGGAAAGGCCCAGCTGTGGGCGGCACGGCTGGAAGGGGGGTGAGGGGTGAGAGGTGGGCGTGGGTGAGGAGAGAGCCGGTTGAGTGACAGCTGGCAGTGAGACTGTGATTGGCTGGAGGAACGCGTGCCTGGCATGTGAGCAGGAAGCTGATTGGGTGATAGAACGCGTGGACAGCGGCACCGCAGCTGTGCCAGCCAATGGGTGCCCTTCTGCTGTTAAATTCTGTCAGGTTTTGGTTTGGTTTCGGTTGGCATCAAGGGTATAAAGAGGGGGCGGTTGTTGGCAATGAACGGATCTTCTGTGGGCATGCAAGGGGGTCTGTCGGCTTTGGTCCCTATTGCTACAGACCTTCACATCCTCTTTAAACTGTGGCGCCCAGCACTGCACTCAAGACTCAGGGTGAGGCTGCACCATGGCTGAATCCAGTGAGATGTTCCTGTCTTTTGGCCGGCTAGTGATGCTGTGTGGTGCACACTGAGGTGGGGTTTGCCCTCCTGGCTGCCCGGGCACACTCTGCTGACTTACACTGAGCCTACTGGCCACAAGCAGTCCAAATCCCTTTCACCTGTGCTTTTTTTGTCAAGTCAAAACTTATTTTCTGGATTCACTATATACATATGCATGAAATTTTTGCTATGGAATCTTCAAGGAATTCCATGAAAAAATGGAACTTTTTATATCTTTTAAAGTTAGAATGTAAATTTGGTTCTATAGCCTAATGAAGATAGGTTCTTGTTCAGAACTGCATACAGTAAGAGCACAATGAGCTCTCTACTCTTTGACCACAGCAGGGCTCCTAACTTAGAGAGAGAAAGAGAGAGAGAGGAAGATTAAGCAAGAATATCACTGCCATGTGAATGGTGGATCACCAACACCACCAGTGTGCTGCTGGTCCTTCTTCACCCTGGTTTTCTTGGTTGTGAGATGCCCAAAGTCATTCCTCTGGAGATACCACCTTTATATAGTCCAAATCCCGGGCATCCATGCGGTGCAAATGCCATTCTCATAACTTGAAGTGGCATGTGTATATGCACTTGTACCCTTTCCCATACTTTGCTTTCCTACATGGGAATTTTTTTCAGGCTATGTTACCCAGATCAGCCTCATGAAGCCTGGAAATTAGCATCTTCCTGTTGTTGCCATCTGCGTATGTCCATGAGTTCTGCTGCAGTGGCTTAGCTTATGGGAACTTCCTTCTCTAACAATGTTCTGAGACATGCAACTGCATTCTTTAAATCCTCACAACCACCAGCTCAAGAAACCTTTTGACTCAAGAGAAAGACCAAGCATGTAGAGTAATTAACATGAGAAGTGAGAGAACCATTTAACTAAAAGATGGTAGAATACTAATTAGTAAGAGAAATAAGTAACTTGTAGCAAATAGAAAGAGGATTTCTTTATTTTCTAAAATGTATATAAAGTTTGAGGTTTTGAGTGTTGGTTCTAGCTTTGTGGATTTACCAGCTAGCTCCCATCTTGGCACGAATATGAAATAAACAAATACCTTAACTCTTTGTGTGAGATTGCTTTACTGCACACCACATGATAAATCCCACTTTTAAGGACAGCAACAGGAGCAATACCTGGGCCGTACACCTGGTATATGGTTTAGTACTTATTTCACGCAGAAAATGTTTCCTTTTACTCCTTCTACAGTATGATGTATAGTTAGTCTCTCAGGAGTTAGCCCAAAAATCCTAGAATCAAAACTCTTGAGAAATATAAGCACTATAAATATAGCTCATCAGTTTTCCTTTCAGAATTCAAAACTATCAATAAATGTGTCTTTTTTTTTAATAATTATATATACATATTTCTCTCAAAGCAAGTTCATGCCGTGCAATACATCCAATCCAAAATGTTTTCTAACCTAGTGAAGAGGCAGGTGGAAAAAGAGCAGATGTCATTACATTGTCATAGTCTACTGCACTGTTGTAGGTGATCACATGGTGTAGTGAGGAGAGCAGTACATGGATCCTCCACTTGGGAAAATGGAAAAATCATGAATTATCTATCACATCCAATTTAAAAACCTACATACTTGGTCCTCCTTGGTCCTTACCAAGAAAGGAGACATTACCACAGAAGTTCAATAGTACCCCAGTACTACAGTCAGCTGTTTCCCAAAATGCATGACAAGCTATGTTTCATCCTATTTTTATCCATTTTGCTACCATCACTGCTTTCTGAATTCAACATAAGATCCTACTGTTGGGGTCTCCTCCCCCTGCCGTGTAGCCCTGGGAGAGGGGCCCTGGGGAGGAGACACGGGGTTTCCCTGCCCCTGGTCAGCCTCGTTCCCCATTGGTTGGTTTGTGTTCCCCTGTGTGGGAAGGACCCTCGGGTCCATGACTGGGGGAGTTCCTCGGCAGAGCCCCGGCCATGTGACTGGAGAAATAAACATCTCTGAAACATCTATCAAGAATCTGTCCATATATATTTCCTTTCCACGGGACTCCTGGTTTGATATATGCATGTTACAGTAATCCCCGCTGTAGCAACTGGTGGAGATGCTGGGGGCAGGACACCTATCCCTGAGGACAGAAAATTCGTGAGTAAAAACCACTCTAGATCTCTCTCTTCTCATCTTGGTTTGGATATTCTCTCTGGACTATGGAAGAATCATGGGAAATGGGGCTCTCTGAGCCACAGAAAAAAATGTATCTAGAAGTAAAAGGAATCCTTGAACAACAAAACAAAAAAGTATTGGAACCGGGAGATCTAGAACATTTTTTTAACTGGCTTTTCAAAAGGTTCTCCTATATTTCTCGAGACTTACTTTTTGATATTGAACCTTCTGGAACTTGTCATGGGTGTTTTTGGGATGAGATCTGGGATAAGGTAAGGGATCAAACAGAACATGAACTAGCGATAGAAGCTCTCCGTGAATCCCTTATAATCAGTGAAGCTCTTGAGGAGCATTTGTATGGTCCCATTACCCCTAAAGCAGAGGATCATACTTATCCCGTGGCCGAGACTGTGCAGCCGCCATCCCGGGAGCACATGACTGTAGCCGTGCCAGCGGAGGTGCCTGCGCTGGATGCGCCCGGCCCCCTCGGGAGCGCGCATCTTATCACGGACCCCATCTCTGTCTTGGGGTCCCCTGCCATGCGACTGCGAGTGAGGGAGCGATGCCGCAGGCGCTGCGGGTGCCGTGGGCCATGAGCAGCCAGGAACCGGGCATTGGCATGGCAGGCCGCTCTGAGCACACGGCTCGGAGAGCCCTGCAGAGGGAGAAGCGGCGGTTTCCACAGCGACACGAGAAGCCGCGCAGCGCAGCACCGAGCCGAAACGGGGCCGCTCTCAAAGCAGTGTGGAGTTTGCGGAGCGGAACCACTCACAGGGCGCGGGGCCAGCGGCGATGGCAACGCGGGGCCACGCAGAGCCCAGACACGCGCCGGAGCAGCGCCGCTCGGAGAGCGCGGAGCGGCTGCAACGTGGGGGCCCGGCCGAGACGTCAGAGTCAGCGAGGCAGAGGCCACGCGGGACCGGTACCCATGACAAACACTCAAGCATGTGATAGGAGAAGTTATAGCAACAAAAATCACAGGAACTGTGAAATGGTACAATGTCAAAAACAACTATGGATTTATAACACGAGATGATACAGGGGAAGATTTATTCATCCACAGAACTGCCATTAAAAGGAATAACCCTAAAAATTACCTGCAAAGTGTAGGAGATGGAGAAGTTGTACAGTTTGATATAGTGCAAGTAAAGAAGGGTTTTCAAGCAGCGAATGTTACTGGGCCTGGAGGTAATCCAGTCAAAGGCAGTCGTTATGCACAAAATTATAAACAATATCCATCCCAGCAACTTCCCAACCCACAGCCTACTTCCCCCTTTTACCCTATACCCAATATGAACCCTCTCCTAAGTTTGCCCTATCCCCAGTTTATTCCTAATCCATTTTTCACCCCATGGCTTCCCTATACAATTCCCTTTCCCTACAATTCCTCTCCGATGCTGAGGGGGGGATGAAAAGGGGGAGGGAAGAAATTAAACCCTCTCCTGCATCAGTTTCCCCACAAAGCATGCTCAGAGTTCTGTCTCGCTTCTGTCAGCCCTAAGATGTTCCACAGAATCTGTTTGGACATTTAAAGACTCAGGAGGGTGGCTTGTTTTGTCTTGAAACTGTTCTTGTTATGTTTATCCAGTTGTTTTCATTCTCCTTTTATTAAAATAAAACGGGTGAGATGTTGGGGTCTCCTCCCCCTGCCATGTAGCCCTGGGAGAGGGGCCCTGTGGGGAAGCACAGGGTTTCCCTGCCCCTGGTCAGCCTCATTCCCCATTGGTTGTTTTGTGTTCCCCTCTGTGGGAAGGACCCTCGGGTCCCATGACTGGAGGAGTTCCTCAGCAGAGCCCCGGCCATGTGGCTGGAGAAATAAACATCTCTGAAACAGCTAGCAAGAATCTGTCCATATATATTTCCTTTCCACGGGACTCCTGGTTTGATATATGCATGTTACAGAATCCCCACTGTAGCATCCTACTACTCTTACTCATTTTAGAACTCTACTCTCTCCTACAGCTCATCTGAATTATCTGCTGTAATAAGCTACTTCCAAGTCTTTGTAACAGCTGAACAGCTTTGGTCTCTGGAAATGTCGGGGCACTGCAAGGCCAAGGTCTCCCTGGGGCTGGGAGTATAACCTGGTGCCGTTGCACCTGGTGCCCCTGCTGTTCTTTGCAACACCTTCCTGAGACTCTTTCCTTCTCCCTGGTGTTACAGTTGCATGGCGTCAGGAACAGTGCCCAATAGCCCCACACCTTGCTGTTGTCCCATTTCCTACTAATAGAGACTGCAATTTACTTCTTTATAGCTGACAGTATATGATCAACTTGATAAAAACACACATACATATGCACACACATTTGTACAGGGTTCTCATTCTCCACCTCTATAAGAAAATGCTTTGAATGAAATGCTCTGGAGGAGGAGGACAAGAGTAACCAGGCCAAATTTCAAAGGTCCTAGAGAGGTGCAATATGAAAGCATCTGAGTCCTATAAGACAAAGCAGAGGACCAGAGAGGTAGGGGGCAGAAGATTTGAAACTTTCTAATTTTGGAAAGGTAAAATTAGCTGTGAAAATAAAATCATCTCTTTCCTGCTTGTTTCTTTGCTGGCAAAAATATTTTTATAATGCAGTTTTGGTGTCTCTCTGGTTTTGAAAGAAACACCCTCCTCTTTCCCTCAGGTGAAACAATTGGTAAATATATATAACATATATTTATATATGTATATACATATATTATATATAAAAGAGCCAGTCCTGTCATTCTGACCTAGTTCCCCAAGGTTCACTATCACAATTTCCCACACCTTGTCTCCATTACCTGAGGTGTTGCCCTCACACATGGAATATCGTAGTATTAACAAGAGATTTTTTCCTATTTCAGAATGCAGAATGCAAGAATGCAAGGTTGTTGTGCCTGCGTTAGAAAATTGTTGGTTAAATAAAATAAAAATTAAAAAGGAGAGTTCAATTTTTTTATGGTTACTTATATATTTTCATGTTTGTCATTAACTAATGTCATTTGGGACTTGCAAAAATTGGGCATATTGGTTGATATATTCTTTAAAATACAGCACACCATATTATAGATGGGATGTTACTTGGAGAATTCTTCAAGACTCTTAGGAAAATTTTATCTTAAGATTTTCAGTAATGAGCTCACAAAAAAAAATGAGTAATTGCTGAAGAAATTAATTGATGACATTCAGCTGGAGGGAAATGCCAAGGATAGAGGCTGATCAGAACATTGTAAGAGAAGAACTGAATGGTATTAGGAACTGGAGCAGTAAATTGACAGTGTCATAGGTGTGGAAAAAGCATTTTTATATTAATTGTTCATATGTACACTGTCAGCTGTGCAGTAGCAGTTTGATCCCCCTATGTGTAATCTTCATGAGCACAAGAAATGCTAATGGCATTGCACCATGTATGCTACTTCCCTATCTACAGGGCAACTAACAGTAATAGAACGATCAGAGAAACAGTGAAGATATAGAATGGAAAAAATAAAAAAGAGTCATCTAAGGGTATCTATTACTACTGATATGCATGGTAAACAGAAGGCATTTTCTGTCTATAAGAGGAATATTTCAGCCTTTCTGTAGAAAATCTTACTAATTCCAGGATGTTTGTGAGAGCTCCTAAAAAACTCACCATGTGTCAAATGAGATGACTGGTATCAGTGATGGAGGAGTCTCCTTTCAAAGTCCACCTCAACAGAAGTGGCTGCCCAGGTAACTTTGAGCATCCTCCTGGGCTCAGGGGTTTATCACTGAAAGGACAAAAGTACATAGATAATGGAAAGCAAACTTCAACAAAATGTAAAGTGTTTTTTCTTTTGTTTCTCCCTCAAAACCTGTAAAATACTTTGCAGGACAAGTGGTGGGTTTACAGAGAACTACTGTGAAGCATGTATGCCCTCTCTGAACTGGTAGACAGTCATAATTATCTAGTCTCTGTCTTTTCCCCTTTTATTCCATTTTGTTATTCTCTTTCTTCTTGCCATTGCATAAACTCAGATTGTAAGCACCTTGGGACAGAAGCCATTTTGGTGGGGTTTATGCACTATTTATCTTACCTGTACTTGAAGCATGCATGTTGAACTCCATAAAATATAACAAAATAAAATAAAAAATTTGAGAAGGAAATATCATAAAAGCAATCCCTCCTGTGAAATCTCAGGCACTTCTATTACTGTTTATATCCAGAAATACTACAAGAAGACCCTCTTTCATTTTATCAGCATTTCCTCTTTTATTCACAGACAAAGCAAATGCCTAATAATATATTCAAATATTTTAAAAATCTTCACAAAACCCCCCCGCCTAAGCACATTCTTATATTTGGGTAAATGTTCATAGGCTTCTTATCCTTTCTTAGCAAAAACACTTCAAAAGCAGCGATTCTTTACAGGAACCTGAGTTTCTAAGAATAAAGGGTCTTCATAGTAAGAAAAAGCTTTAAAATAAAAAAATAGCTCATGGTAGTTTCTTGCAATTTTTGTGCTGTACTTTAAAGCCCCTCATAGCCTTTTCCTGTGAGTTTTAAGTAAGATATTCTGTTTACTATGGCCATTACAACTGTGAGCTTTTTTTAAAATAACAGGATTACTACATAAAGCTCAACAGGTCGCATAGCACCTTTTATGGAAACACTACATCATGGACTGTTAAAGGGAATGAGTTTGTGCCTCCATAGTCTTCATAAGATACCAAAAAACATCCTGAGTACTAGGAGAGTTTTTCTTCTACAGCTTTTAAAGTGCCTGGTAGAAAGATACCACACTCCTCCACTTCTTTTTGATTTTTTAAGACCCATAGGGGATGAGAGTAATTTTAATTTCATAGGTAATATGTACCTGAACGCTGCTAGCAGTGGATGGAATTCCAAAGTGAACAGTCTATCTGAGGCCTGATATTTGCAATCATACCTTCATAGCACATGCAATAGCTCTGTATGTAATGTGGACTTTTTAGTCTTAATATGTCCTCTCTCCTTGTACACAGGCCACATCACACAGCATTTCTCTCTCTCTGGTTATTTAATCACCAGCTGGAGGGCTGGTTTTGAATCCAAAATCTCAGTTTCTTCCAGATCCCCGTGTCTGGGTCATGGGTTGTGGAGCCAGAAAGCTCCAGCACTGTGGTGGGACTGCATGAACTGTTATATTTTTCTGGGTAATTGAAAGATAGCAAATAAAGGAGGAAAAGAAATTAACCCAGACATCAAAAGCCACATACAAGAAAAGGCAGTGAATGCTACAAAACATACAATTTCCTGTATGTTGCATAATTAGAAACAGAAGGTAAAGTTTTACCTGTAGTTTTCATATTATGGGATCATGCAGTGATTGCTACTCAAAGTGCCTTAAGGGGTCACTTCACTACTGCACATCTTAGCTAATCAAATTTTAGATGCTTCTTCATTTGAGTAGGACAGCATTTCTGTGTTTAGACACACTCAGCAGAGAAAGCTGATAATGTTTATGCTTAAAATTGTTTGTACAAAGTCCTATAACTTGTCTAGAGCAGATAGATTGCACTGAGTAAACATTAGATGTCTAGTATTCCCTCTTTACTGCATTGTCCTAGGTTACAATATAAGATGTAACCAAAAGGTATGTATTCTTTTACCATCGATGTAAGCTGATAAGAGAAGTGAGGCAGTGTTCTTTATCCTCCCTATAATTCATCCCTGATTACTCCCTCCGAGGGGCTATCTCTGCTAAATGGGCCATCAAGGCCTTGCTGCATTACTCATAAAATTACATCATCCCATTGTGAAATGCTCCACCCAGCGGGAGGAACCAAGCATTCCTACCTGGTTAATCTGAGGTTTTAGAACACCAGAGCAGCTTTACCTACTGAATTCCCAGAGGATAAGAGCTATGTAACCACCACTGGACCTTCAGAGGAAGACCAGACCCTTCTACAGGAGCACCGCTTCAACAGAACCACATCTATCACTTCAACAGGACTGCAGCCACCATTTAATTGGACTGCTACCACCACCCTGACTGACAGGGTGTCAGGTTGTATCCTGACTCTTTCAGTGTTTCTGTACTATTGCATTTATTTTAATTTTCCTATTAAATTGTAGGTCTGACTTGGAATCTCTCACTGATTTGCTTTCAAACTACTACATGCATGTAACCAGAGATGGGAGACAGAACTGGTGATGGGCAGTAGGAGTCACCTGTTGCTCATAACTGATAACAACGCAGATCGACTTATTTCTAAAAAGATAAAAATTGGAGATGATACAGCAGGATCTCTCAAACCCTGTTGTGCAACTGCAAACAATGTGTAATGATAAGAATTTCTTCTCTTTTTCTGATCCTTCAGAGGTCTGTCCCTATCAGGCTGTATGAATGAAGATACAAGTCACAATTTAAAGTGAAGCCCTGTGACTCATGTTGTGAGAGAAAACACACATATGCATGTTGTGTACGTGAAAGTGTGCATTCTTACCTAGCTGTTGCAAACATGTATAGAATCTCATAAAGCTATATACACAAACTCTTACATGGCCGATTTTTCATTATGGAATACCCAATATTCCATTAAATTATTGAAGACCATCCTGTTATTTTTATTACAGAGGTTGCTGATATTACTGTCAATTGTCATATTTTGGTTTCCTGTTGTTGATTTTCATGCATGAAAAACACACAGCTGCTGTACTGATGCCAGAGCCCATCAATCTCCCTAGACTGCATCGACCTCAGGATATGTAAGAGTAGTGGATAAATTGGAAGATCAATGCCTTGCCCCTCCTGCTGTGCCAGCTGCTATTGAGAAATTAATATGAGGTTCACTATAAATAAAAGATAAAAGATGATATGGCTTACAGTGTAAAATATTAAGGCTGGACACAATGTGTTCCATGAATTTAAAGCCAAAAGCTAAGAAAATTAACCCTTTAAGAGCATCCACTGCCTTTGTGGATATATGGAAAAGAGCAGACCAGAAAGCAGAAAACTTGTCTTTAATAATTGTTTGAAAAAGCACAAACATTTTCAGAAGTGGCTACAACATTAGACATTGTGAGAAAATATCTTTATCCATGGTTTAGTTTATCAGAAAGAGATAGTGAAGTTGTACATTATTATGTATTCAGGAGCATGATTTTGGGAGAGCAGACCGATCAATTTAATTATCACAAAATCATCATAAAATCAAAGAATGGCCTGGATTCTAAGGAACCGTAAATATCATCAAGTTTCAACTCTCCTGCCATGGACAGGGACACTTTTCAGCAGACCAGGTTGCTCAGAGACCTGGGACATTATGATAGAGACACTCAAATCTTAAGTGGTTTGAATCGGCCATTGGAGCTATCACCACAGTAATTAAAATGCATGGAGAAATCCTACTTATTACACACACACAGAGTCAGATGGAGAGACATATGTGTCCCATCAGAAGCTTGTCCTATAAGAAGCACTTCCAAAACCAGGTCATATTCTTGTTTTGTTGATCTTTAAGTTTCCCCACAGGAGATATTTAATTTTCCCACAACACTTAGGTCTGTCCATTCCCTGAGTAATAAAAATATGAATTTACTTTACTAAACTAAATGGTGAGTGAAATTCTGCAGAAATTGCCTGAAGTTGTTCAGGGACTTATACTTCACTTTACCCAGAGTTTCAGCTCTGTGTTGTCCACAATGGTGTTCACATAAGGAAATTAGTAGATTGGAATTCTGATTTTTGAATGGTATTCTGACTCATTTATATTCCATTTAAACTGCTTAGGTGTTACAGTAATTTCCTTTGGAGTCAAATTCTTTTCACATAATCAAGCATAACCCATATGGGATCTGGTCTGACTTCAATAGAGCATTTTTTATTTTTGTGCTTCTGAAGCAAATATGAGCTTTTGTGAACTGTGCTATCATACTTTGATTCCCTTGATAATATGCAATAACCAGAACAGAATTCATATTTTTCTAGAATGACTGATTCCCTCCAAGTCTGCCTTTCCCACCTTCACACATACACAGCTGCTCATCACCTTAGATATATCTGCATGCATCAAGACAAAAAAGAGCAGCTGAATATGTTTCTTTTTGAGTAGGTAAATTATTTCCTTAAAGGCACTTGTGCAGTAGAATAGATCATTAATTGGAACCAAATTACTTCTGGTGAACATAGAAAGAATGGAAAGCAATAGGGATTGTCTAGACCTCTGCTCTTCACATCACCTGAATGTGGAAATAACTGAGTAAATTGCACCCATCATGGAGTAGTGAAATTCTTCTTTATTATCGTGTGCATTCAGGCAACCACACTAAAGCTGGGATGAAGTCCAACGTGACGTGCCATTACACCGACCCCACCCCATGCCAATGGTTCTGTGCTGCAGTCTGAATGATGCATAAAAATTATCATGCCAATTAAGCACCGAGAACCCTGTCAACATGAATTCATATGAGGATGGACTTCTTGTCATGACTTGTCCCATTCCTACTTCTTTCAAGCTACTGTTGGAATTTTTGTTTGTGTTGACATCCAAACTGGAATTCCACAGGTTTTACAAAGCAGACAGACTTATCATTGCTTTCCAGAATTTCCAAGTAATGACATTTTAGTCTTTTGATGGTGACTAGGGTATTTCCTGTAATATAAATTATTTCAACAGATGATTTTCCTAAAATATAAAATCTGAAATCTGAGGATTTCCCAAGACAGCAAAGTAGGATTGGGCAAGCAAGTTGTATTCATGTGGTAGAACATAATGCTGTTAAAAGCCTTTACACATGCACTTGCACACACACTAATGCACACACACACACACACATTTAAATAGAAGTAAGTGTAAGAAGAAAAGAGCAGTTTGCATTGAAGCACTGAAAGATTGAAAGAAAATGACACTTTAATAGAAAATTAATAATATTTTCTAGGAAATCAGACTTTCAGAATTTATGTAATCTGTATCTCAACCTGGAAAAAAAGGAGAAGGAAAATATCCTTCAGTCCTCTGTTTAGGCAATATTTCTTATTCATATGTATTGGCAGAAGGCAAATTGATTACTCACTGTCAGCATTACTAGATGGAACATAGGCCTTGTGTCACCCCTCCGGCTGACTACTTTTCAAGGGGAAAAAAAAAGAAGCAAGAATTCTAACTCTTTAGTTATCATTTATCTGATAGGCTGATGTGTTAGGGCTGCAGGTGAATTTATTGGAAGTTTATGTGAAGCACTTTGCTATTCATTTTTCTGAACTTGTATTTTCCAAGTTTCTTCTCCACCTACCTTTTCACATTCAGAGCTCAATTCAAAAGTACAAGTTATGTCCCACCCAAAAAGAAATTAGCAAACTGCTTCTTATTTAAAGTCTCATCTCCTAATAGATGAAAAGTGTTGTTCTTTTTCAACTTCCTGGAAAGAATTCACAAACCATGAAGGTGTTTTTTTTCTTTCCCTCATTTCCTTTCTCTCTTTTGCAGTCTGTACTTTTTCTTAAGGTCCAAAGGTATGCATTATATAGGGAAAAAAAATTAAAGATCAATCCCTTTTCTTACCACGGTGACTACCGTGCTATATATATAAATGACGTGTATATGAAGATCACCATAAATAATAGATAAAAGATATGGTATTTGAAGCAAAGTATTAACACCAGACACAAAACGATATAACTAAAAAAACCTGATCAAATAAGCCCTTGGGATAAATAGAGATATATTTTATGATTTCTAGGAAAACAGGTAGCGGAGAATTTTGTCTGTGTGTGTTGTGTGTACGCTCACGTGTGTATGCATAGGAAACACAAAGAATTCAAAACCATTTCCCCTCTCTCCACATCCATCCCATTCTCTCCCCACTTCCCGATGTAGATCTAAAGTATATATCTGTGTTTGTGACTACACAAACATTTGTGAATGTTTTCTTTATATATATTTTCCACATACAGTGGTCATGAAAGGTGCAAGAAAGGAAAAAAATGGGTAAGGCAAAGCTCTTTATGTGTCTTCACACCTGAGTATAACATATACAAAAAAGGTATGACATGCAAATTTATGTATATATACATGTAAAAATGAAATGTTTTTACACATTGGCAAGCTACACATTAGCACAGATACATATCTTGTCTCCATGTACATGTTTATATCTACATCCCCTAAGTTTATATGTGTATGTATCTAGGTGTGTTTAAACATACAAAGAAATGCATATGTGACACTAACTACTGAGAATTTTTGAGAGAACTGTTCTGTGTGTTTCCTGCTTTGTTGGTCTTCTTTAGGTCACACCTGCAAGAGATTTTAATTTGGCTTCCCCTCTCATCTGCACAGGAGAATAATTATTGCTTCATCTATACAGAGATGCCAGCTATTATCTTGTTGACAGGTGAAGCAGCCAGAAGCTACTTTTTTTCACACTTTCAAAAAAAAAAAAATTAGAACACCTTTTGCTTTAAGATTTCCATCAAGAAATTTTTTTTCTAGTTTATCCCTCATTAAATTAATGCTGGTGTAAAGCCCTGCTGGAAATTGCATGTGTCTTAGGCATTCATCTAAGAAGGTGTTATTACTGAATGTACTTAAAATTGTTAAAAGCAAAAACTTTAAAAACTGTCATTCCTACAAAACAAACTGATATTGACCCTTACCACACAACTAAACTTTTTGACTTTTTAGACCTCAACCTTTGTTTAAGACAAGAGTAACATAAAAGAACCAAATAACTCAGGCCGTGACTATATCAGACGCTTAATCTGAATCATAGGTAGAGCTGACTGACTCCTAAAAATACATTCAGAGATGAACAGGGAGCCTTAATGCAGAAAATATCGGCAGCTGGACACTCTCTTATGAACTTATACAGTAGGTGGCTATTTCCTGGACTGAAGCAAAATTCAAAATTTGTGTCAAATATCATTTATTTGTAGGAGCAGTCAACAGACTACAAACTATATTTTAGCAATGTTAAGAAATAAAACCAATGCTTGTTGTCTGTGTTCATGCATCAAGCTCATGTTAAGACATTTGACTCTCTCTGGGCTTTGAGTATGCATCATATCATTTGCTGTGTTTTGCTATACTGCCCTTTAATGTTATGACAATGGCAGTCACTATTTTTATTGTGTTTAATTTTTTTCCTCATGTTAGTTTAACTAAAAATTCTGAATTTTTAGTTAAAAAAATTCTGAATACAAGATGAGAGGGAATTCTTCACTAACCTGCAGTCTGGCTGGTTTACTGGTTTGCTAATTCAAAACACTCGATACTCTTGTTCATATCATTCTATAATCCTTAGAACAGGCATAAGGGATATTGGTAAAGACATGATAATGGAGGACAGAGATGAACAATAATCCAAGAAATTAATATATTTTATGAACTGTCACTAATTCCAAGTCTAATTCTCTCGTATTATTAGTAATATGCAGATAAAATAGAAAGGTGTCTGAAAAATTGTCAGGGTATAACTTTGTTTTTCTTATGCCATTCAAACATATCTTTAAAAGACTGATGAAAACATTTACAGTGCAAGTCAGAATTACTGACTTCCTGTTATATGTGAAAAAGTAATCCTGTAAACAGCATTGTGTACTGTATACAACAGTATAAGGGCCTTAGAATCATTAGCCAAATATTCATTTTGCCACTGTCTTCAAAGAGTCATTATCACACATCCACTTTCTAGCAGCAGAGGGGAGCAGGGGAAATAAAAAGAAAACAGTGCCATGCATGCCTATTATTATCACAAATTACCTACAGTCCTGGAGATATATGAACTGTGTTGCTGTACTAGAATCTGTAGCTTAGACTTTTGAAAAAGCCAAATAAAATATTAGCTAGGTGCTAAGAGCTAAGACCACCAACATCACTAGAGGTACACTGAAGCACTTTAACAACTCTCTTGCAACACAAATTAATCTACACAGATTTACATAGCCAACTATACTTTATCACAGCCCCACACAATCCATTATTTTCACTGCTTCATTTCACTTTCTGCATAGTGTAAGGAAGTGCAAACAACATTACAATTCATTTTTCATTTCTTACTCCCTTCTTTTGTTAATCTGGAAAAAATAAAAAGTTAATGAAGTTAATTGTCTTGGCACATTCATACTGTAGAGCTGCTTGATAAGATGTGACTTGCAATATTAAGGTGTCAACACTGTTAAAGAGCTTAAGGAGATGGAAGACATGCCAAATAAAAACAAAAATCTTCTGGTTTTAACAATAGCATTTGCAACATAAAGTATGATGCATGACATGATGCTCTTGGTAGCCTACACTTTGATAATTTTAATAACATCTAGAATTACCCAATGCTTTAGTGTTAAATACAGTAATAGCCGAGTGTCTTTATTTCTCCTTTTTACTGCACCGTGCACCATATATACTTCTTATTTTTTACATTGAGGAAGGACGCCCCCAAACACCAAAATTAAACAATAAAAAGTTTCTTGCTTTCTCTTGTCTGATAAAAAGCAAGCACCTTCAAGGAGCAGGAAAGTGCAGTGTTTCATTTCAAGGGTGAATGCATACCTTCCAAGAAATAAAGGTAGAAATATTCATCAATTCCAAGGCAGGCAAGCAAAGGTACTGATACTAACCTATTCCTGAGATAAATTAATATATCACCAATTTAATGTAGATTAGGCAGGAATGTGGCAAAAGCATTTCTGACGAGGATTAAGGAGTCTAAGTAGTCCTTTCATGTCAGGGTTTCTAGGTATAAAATCTTACCTGAAGGAGGGAATATTTGGCCTTTTGTGGAAGGTAGAATGGAAAAGTGTTTAAATGATTGTGAGTAGACAATCAACAGACTTAAACAGTTTTGGATAGATTATTCCTTCCCTTTCTTGACAATGTGCTTTTCTCCAGACATTTTCTATTTCTTGAGCTAACGGCTTTGACTACAAAATTGTCAATAAGAACAACTAAAGATCTTTAGCCTAGGAAGGACATAAGAGATGAATTGATTATTGTCCTGTGGCTGGTTGTTCCTCCACAGTTGCAATGCCAAAGAGACATTTCATAACCTCATTTGGTAGCACAAGCCAGAGATAAATGACTGAGAAATCAAGACTCTTCAAGGATAGGTTGATGTCAGGAAGAGGAGGGAAAGGTTCTCCCTGTGTGTTAGACTCAGTAGAAGATATGAATGTCTAAAAGCTACACCAGAACTCAGTTACAGTGAACTCTCAGAAAAATACACAGAGAGTAGGACAAGAATATTCTTGTACCACTCAGTAGTCCAAAACAGAGGAGGAAAATAATGAGCAAATGAGCAAACAGGAGACTTCCCCTCACATCCATCAAGTGAATAGAAACAACACTGAGATGACTGTTGATGCTTTGAAAGAAGTTCTTACTGGGAAGCTGTATTGAAATAAGTCTTCAGGTATAAAAGAGTACAGAGGACTGCTAGACCTGCATTGAAAATTGAGACATTACAATACATTTATCTCTAATGGTGATTAATGATGTACATAATGTATATATTGCAATGTAACTGTAAATGTATGGATATGTATATTTTGTTTTCATTTATTTGGACAAGAAAAAAGTAGGTACTGCATAGAGTTACTCTAATTGTATTTTTAACTAACTGCAGTAAAATAACCAAGAGCAAGTGTGGCAAGAGTGAATTTGGAGTAGGACAAGTAAACAAGTGCTTACTTAAAGTGAAAAAAAACAACCTCAGTGTTAATAATATATAATCTTAAAACAGGCCACACAGCATTTGATAAATTATAGAGATAAGAATTTATGCAGAAAAGATGTGCTATGTATATTTTCATATATATTCCAGGAATATATTGTCCTGACATGTCCATTATTTTCACACAGAGCCCTGTAAATGGTATTATTATTAGACTAGGTAACATGAATTTAAAACAAATAAACACCAAATAAAAAGCAAGCAAAACCCCAAAATAAGATTTTAACCATTTCTCCTTCCATCACCATTTATCGCCTTAACTTTAACAGTATTTTTTAAAAAAAAATCAATCTGACATATTCTTTGTGTATTATCTTTCTTCTTTGGTACAATTTTTAGCAACAGTGATGGGATTTTGGCAACATTGCTTCTCCTCATTACAATAACATGAACAAAATGGCTACACGCATGGTATTCTCTGATACATCTGAGGCCAAAAATCTGTTAGAAAGAGGGACTTTCACTGTCATTTTACTTGAGGACAGCTAGGAGAGAGTGTCCCAACCATAGTCATGCAGGTACTTCTAGACATGACGAGAGGCAGCTCCCCACCTGTGAAATACAAGTCACTGCTTAGGCCACAGACATGTTATAAAATATTGTTTGCCAATCTCTGTGTTGGTTCTTATCCTGAGATACTGTCAGGAAAGCTACTTTGCATCTTTTTTCCACAGGTCAGCAGAATGATCAGTAGAAGTAAACAGCAGTGTTCCAGGAACAGGAGGACAGACCTTCAGGTATTCTGTGATTTTGTCTGTGGTTTTCATTACCACAGAATGCTGTTGGTGCTAAATGTCTGTTTGGCATCAGAAGATGAACAAGTAATGTCATGGAAGAAATGGAAGAAAAATATATTGAACACAAGTTCAGATAAACCCACCACCTTTAATTCAGGTCTTTGCATCATAAATCCACAGAAGTAGGGAGACTGTTCTAAGTATCACTGTGTGCTTGCCCTGCATTTATACTCCTCCCTAGGCTCCGTGTCAGGAGTAGGATGTAGATAGACCTTTGATCTGACCCAGTACAGGTAATTTCATGTAAAAATGGATAAAAAAATAGTTTGATTGACTTGAAACAGAATGGAGAATGAAAATCAATTCATTCAGGGAAAGCAAAACTAGGAATGTACAGACCTGGAACAAAATTATGAACTGGTGTGAGAAAGGGTCTTACCATCTCAGAGAAAATATAAAGGAGTGGATAGAGCCTTTTCTCCTATTTTTTTTACTCTGTCCATCTCCCAGTTGTTTCCATTCTTATGCAAAGTATGTCAACATACGCTAATTAACCATCTCATTTTTGTGTTCAAGATACTGGCAGGTGTACCAAAGCCTGCACTGTTCTGCACCATGATACAACACTGCTCTCTGTAGTCGGACTGTTTACAGGTAGAATAAAGCATTAATCACAGGATGGGCAATTCTTCAAGGCCAGTTCCCCTGCCGTTTGGATTGTTCCAGGCAGTGAAAAGCATTTGTGAGTGAGTGCAGTTTGTGAAGAATTGTCTGCTTTGTTGTACATTTTGCCTGCTACTTCCCATGGAAATGTCTCTTCATCCTGGAGTCAATACTGAATCAATTCTATTTCATGACTGTAATTCACTTTCAGATATCTTTTATATATATTAACCTCATAATAAAATTAACATGCGATTGGAAAAATGTGAATGATAAGGTGACACCAAGGGATATTGCCCAAGATACAGGTCACTACAGACCTTGATATTCTTATACACAAGAAGTAAATGGAGATATTACCATTGTTACATAATATGTCTGTCTGCAAATCCACAACTAGCAGCTTTGACTATGCTAAGGGAGTTTACTTTTTAATATGAGCTAAACAAGTTAAATGATAGAAAATAAAGGTGAACTTACTGCTTTCACAGGAATCATAAAAATATATATGGGCACTGGTGGTGCATGTATGATTTTGTATTTTTAGCTTAGGTATTTTAAGAGTTTATTACTTTCTAGTCTTTTTCTCGATGAAAAAAAGAGAAGTTATGTCTGTACTGTGAATCTTGTGTGTTACCACCAAGTTACTCCAGACTTTGTAAAATGGTCATTTATCCCCATACTAGATCATAATGCTCCCAATTACTTCCCTTTCAGTAAATATTTTCCACATAAATAATGAACTACATATCACTAAACCATATTTTTAAAAATCAACTAATATAATGCTTTGCCCATTTGTCAATGGTATGGATACTTTTTTCTCCTTGCCTAAAGGAAAAAAATTAAATTCAAGAAAGAATCTGCTTTTCTGGATTTTTTCTGCATTCGGTGACCTCTAGGTTGTTCCAAACCACATTATATATTTGACCACTCAATTAATAATAATTAATTTTCTACAACTTTTTTCTCAAATTATTCTGAAGGACTGACTGGTCTCTTGTGAGGTAAATAATCTGTCCAACTGTTCACTCTCCATCAATTTGGTATTTTGTTTCCAGCATCAGGTGCCCAAAATTTGGCTTTAATGTCATGTCCAGCACACAGAAATACATTGTCTCCTCAAACACCGACCAAAAGAGCATGAACTCTGACAGACTCAAATGACAATGTTCACTGTTCCCTGAAGAGCCTCAGATCCTTAGAGGCCGATTGACAATATTGTCAACCTAATAGCAAGTGCACTGTGTTTCACATTCATGCCTCCATGATCCTTAATCATAGGCAGTGGTAGGTTCTGGATCCAGAAAAATTACAATGGGTAGGCACAATTTTCCACAATGTGTGACACAGCTGTGCCTGGAAGTGGAAATTTGTTATTGTTCACTTATATTCTGTCATATGTCACAAAATTCTTTTTTTGGATACTGAACTACAAACTTGTTATCCATTTTTCTGGCTCAGCAATGGAGAAATCAGTGGAATGGTATCAGTAGTAAAGCAAGCAATGTAGCACATGAGGAATTATATAGCTGTATCTATCTATCTTGTCTATCAAGATGACAGGATGCCTTCCTACTAAGCTCCACACCTTTCTTTCAAGGGTTAAAATAAGAGAGAAGACTTTTTTTTAAATCTTGATAACTGTTGACTAACTCAATTATTTAATCAAGTAATCTTCTTGTAATAACAGGATAAGGAATGGAATAAGGGTCAGATCCCTTGATATATGAGGGAGGAGTAATCAACCTTTTATGTAAATGGAGGGTTCCAGAAAGGGAGAAAGCTAGTTATTACTTCTAGACTATTCATTTTCATTTCTCTTTGGATAGTACATTAACTCCTAAGAACAGTAATTTTTAACCACAAATGAATAAATTAAGCACAACCAGGCAAAAGAAAATAAGTGCAGCTACAGTAAGTGGTCTGAGTTCAAGGTTTAAAATAAGGAAGAGGGAACCTTCGCTGCACAAAATCATTGTAAATTAACTTTATGAGTTGGTTTCTAGGAGTTTCAAAAAATTATAGCCTGAGGCATTACTTGAAAGTTCAGGTTCAATGGGCTGGTAGAGATACAAGATGACAATTTGGGGCAGTTTATAAGCAATTGTTCAGCAAAGAGAGAAAAGTTACAGGTACCATGTATTCAAAAGAATGTCACCCAGACTATGATGCCTGCTTCAGCATTAGTTGTAACGAAGGTAATAAATATATGTTTTCCCAAGTAAAAAGGTAGAATTTTTCAGACCCTGAGACATATATCCATCTATTATGGACAAGTAACAGGAAATAATTACTTAAGATATTGAGAAGTGTCCCACAAGTTTATCTATGTCTGTCTTACACACATGTATATAAACTTGTGTGTGATTTGTAATATATGCAGTGTAATGCTGGACAAAATTACCAATATATTAAGGATAAGAAGAACCAAACACTTTACATCACAGCGAAGTATTCTGAAGAAATCTGAGGTTCCAATTTGTTTTCATATTTGAATTAAGAATGTTGTCAGAAGAAAGGAAAATGTTGCAACAGGGTAAAACTCTTTTCAGTAAAAAGTTTTCTTCATAACTTTTCTACGAACTACATAGTTAAACTGTTGATATATCTTTTTCCCCAGGAAGAAGAGCACAGAACAAAGAGATACTCCCAAAGCACAGCTGTGATCCCTGACTTAACATGACCCTGTGAAACATGGGGCAGAAAAGTATGACAAGACCTGAAATTCCTCCTCCAATTCTAGGTATGGGGAAGGGAGGTGGGAATGGGGGAGTGTGTAGGGGAAGCTGTCAAAATACAGGAGGGAAAACCATATGTTTTTTTCCAGTGGTGTCTGGGGTTTCAAAAGGCTGAGAATCCAATCCAAATTATAGGATTCAGATCTGAGGGGTGCATAAAAAGGTCACTATTTTTAGTGTTCAGCTCTTCAGGTGATTGATGTGAAATACTCAGTACTGAGAGCATTTTTGGCTCAGTAAGATTTGTCTAGGGTTTTGAGTGTTGAGAAGAAAAACATTGTAGCCTATAGTGCACTGATGACCTAAGGACACATATTTTCCACAAAATTTGATCAATTGTCTTAAATCATGTGCTCTTGCCTCTTTGCAGTTTACTTTCCTTACACTTATCAAATCTGCTTTTGCTGATAGAAGAGCATACCTAGAGTTCGTAACTGTCACAGAAAAACAAATACTTCAACTTGCATCTTTTTTTGAACAAGTAACTGCAGTTTTTGCATGAGGGAACATGTTTCTGTGTACACCGTATCTATCACATAAAAACAATTTAACCTGCCCAGTAGTGCCACTCATTGGTGCCAATTAAGCTATTGTCTAATTTTAATGAAAATAGTAATACTTTTTATTATCATACTTGCTGTGGTGAAAACCTACACATAATAATAAAAAAGAAAAGAAGTGGAACCCAGATTCCAGGTAGCTCACAGATTGGAATTGTGTTTCAAACTTTAATATTTGAAAGATATAATAAATAATAATAATGAATAAGAATAATGTATTATTATATTTTAAATTTGCAGCCATCTCACATTTTCTGCAATACTTCTCACTAATTAAAGGAAAATACCTCGTGGAATACGTTTTCAGTTATTTGATTAGATTTCATTAATGCTGGCTATTGAAGTCAATATAAATTCATTCTAACAAAATGAGACCTAGAGCATCAACCATTTGCTTTGTTAACAGAAAACTGGATTTTCAAACAGTTACTTCTTCTGCAATAAGCAGAAGGCGTGAGAACATAAAATAGCTGCAGTCAATCAATATTATTTGTGCTCAATATCTTGGAGCAGAGATGTTCATCTCAACACATGAAAGCATCCTTAAAAAAAAAAAGAAACCTAATGAGTTGACACACTTTCTGTCTTCTGTTTTTGAGCTTTTCTACTTCCTCCCTTCTTCATTTCTGATTGTTTATTTCTTTTCTGAATGTACTGCTGCTTTGGCATTTTTTAGATGCCTTTGGGTTTTTTACAGTCAAAATAAGAGTACATTCCTTGATTTCCTCCTTGTTGCAGTGGGGATCCTGCAACACGCATATATCAAACCAGGAGTCCCGTGGAAAGGAAATAGATATGGACAGACAGATTCTTGCTAGCTGTTTCAGAGATGTTTATTTCTCCAGCCGCATGGCCGGAGCTCTGCCCAGGAACTGTTCCAGTCACGGGACCAAGGGTCCTTCTGCCCGCGCAGGGAACACAAACCAACCAATGGGAACGAGGCTGAGCAGGGGCAGGGAAGCCCCGTGTCTGTGCCCTCAGGGCCCCTCTCCCAGGGCTACACGGCGGGGGAGGGACCCCAACACCTCCTACCTCAAAGATTAACTCTAGAGAAATTATTCTGCCAAGAAGATTATTAAATCTATTGAAAAATAATCTGTGGTCTGATTATTTAGGCATATTGTATAGCATAAAATCCAGAAAATCCCTTTGATAAAGTCTACGAGAACAGGATTTTCTTGCAGGTCTGTGCAAACTTATAGGGGATTGTACAAAAGAAATAGTGATATTGCAAAGAATCTGAAGTGTAGATATGCACGTGGGTATTTTAAAGTTTCAAATGGAAGTCAGACTGAGCCTGAAGAACTCTATAAAGTAAATTTTGGAGAAAGTGATCTTTTTCTTTTATTTTTTTCCATAACATTTTCACCTATAGGCAGAACATTTAACTAGATAATTTCCTTCAGAAGCAAGGAATTTACTTTTGTAAATACATAGGAAAGGAAGACTCCAGCATTTTCAGTCAGTTTCTCCTGTTGGTAAAGGCAGTACTGGGCTAAGAAAATGGAACTAGTCATTCATGTGGATGAAGAATGTAAACCAAGAGATGTCTAGTAAAGAAGATCTTGACCACAAATGTGTGTGAGGACAGAAGAAGGTGTGGAATGCTGAAACAAAATCCCATGCATCGTTAAAACATACTACAGACCTCTAATAGCCACATAAATCTTGCAGAATATACTGCATGAAGATGTCTACATTGCGCTGAAGATGGGTCAGCAGAGTTTGGTGACTCTCCTTGCATGTTTAGAGTCCAATGAGGCTAAAGAGCCTAACTTCAACTGTCTGAAAATCGGCATTAGTGAAATCAGTAGGTGTGCTGCTGCAGCTATCCCAAAGGCAGGTCAAGTTCAGCATGAATACAAGTATTTCGGAGCTTTCACATCTAGTTAGAATACAAGCCTGGTAGTACTGCTGCTGTCATATCACTTCTGAAATCCAGCAGAAGTTTGTTAATATTGATATGGTTAATATACATCAAACAGGATTCCTTTAATTTTTGAATTGAAAAATTCTCCACAGTGTTGACATTTCTTCACTGAACTCTCAGGATTGTTTGGTTTCAGAGACTGTAGGGCCCAAGACACATTTTGTTTTAAATAATCCTTCATAAAAAATTCAGCTTTCAGTCTAATATGATTGAAACTCAGCTTGAGCATGTTTTATAATGCATTGAACTGGAAAGACTATGGGTGTTGAATTATTCAAAAAAATGATAAGGAAAATAGTGATATATATGTCTGCATACAGGGAGAGGTGATCAAAGAAATCAGGGTGACTTGATATGTCTTGTTATCTCATTTTATTTACTTTTCAGAACTCATCCAAATATTAGAGGGGAAAAAATCAATATCAATTTTCACCTCCGTCACGTTCCACACTTCAATTATTAATGAATGTCAAATTTGGCCACATTTCTTCATACCACCTGCTCTGCAATAATATTTCTGAGCCTTTATTAAAAATGTAAAATTGTCATTGAATTTCCAAATATGATTCTCTGGTGACTAATTCAGCTTGTTTTATTAATAAGTGAGTTCTGATGAGTAATACTAATTTAATACGCCTGCATGTAAGATTAAACCATAAATTATTCCTGCTGAAGGTGATGAGATTTGACTGCTCTCTGGTTGTTAGGTAAAAACCTTCTGCATTAACCCTGAGCACACTGAGTACAACAGGTTTCTTTATAGAAATTAATCTTTTCTGTTTATATCAGGGATCTTCTGCATGTTTTTATTCGCACTAATCCTTTCCACTGTATCTTTTATTTAAGATTATGAAAACAATTAACGGCTACCACACAGTGAATTATATACATATACTACAAATACATTCAATAAGTGCTTGTAGACACAGAAATATAAACGGAGAAAATATGAAATTAGAAATCTCTTAGTTCTCACTTAATGGAAAGGCATCTAAAATGAGAATTTTCTTCAAATGGGCTTTGACCTTATTGTCACTCACATTAGAACACTTCATGGTGTTGTTTTCTGTTGTTCCTGGAGTTTAATAATATTCTCAGTTTCCATGGAGTGCTAAGAGCTGGAAAGTAATTTGGCTTCTAACAGAATCCAGATCATTAAAACAGTTTTTAATTCGTGGCTTTACATACTTCATTTTATACTATTTTTGAATGAGACAGGAAAAATCAAATTGTTTTAAAAATAAGTAAAAAAATTATTCAATATCATGGCTAACCTGAAGGAGTCTAAGATGTAGCTTTCAAAGCGTGATTTTAGGATGTGTTTCTTTTGATATATTGCATTTAAAATATTCCAGACTGAGATGATATTTAATTATTGCAACTCATGTAACATTCAACAGCCTTCCTATCTGAGGAGTATTCTCAGGACAAAATAACTTCAAAATTTCCAGAATAGAAGAGCAGAAGTTATTGCCTTTCAGGCAGATAGACCATTTAATGTAATATTGTATTCATTTGCCATTTCTAAATAGAGCAGTATGATAAGATACACATACAGTCAAATGTACCCATACGAATTCGATCTTTCTCTTTATCACTGAAGTTCAACCATCCATTGAATTACATTATTCATCACATTTATAATAATTTGAATTTTTTTCTTAATATTAGAATAAAAACAGTACTCTGAACATGAGCTAGTATTGTGCTCTGGTAGTAAAGAAACCCAAGAGCATCTTGGGAGTGTATGAAAAGGAAAAAGTCCAATAGGTTATGAGGAGTGGTTATTTCCCTCTCCTTGGTGCTCACTAGACCAATGTAGACACTATGTCCAGTTTGATTGACACAGACTGACACTGATTAACTGGATATAGTTCTGTGCAGGGCAGAGAAAATGAACAGGCACTGGAGAAAATGCTCTTCTTCAGGGACCAGGACTTTTTCAGTCTGAAGAACGGATTGTTTTAGAGACACTTAGCAGCAGCAGCTCTGGGAAGGATATCAAGGAGCTGCAGTTAGGTTCCTTGCAGCTGTTTAGAGCAGGAGAACAAGAGATGATGGACTTAAACTATAACAGAAGTTTAGACTAGGTATCAGGAGAAATATTTTCTGAAAACGACAAGCCAACAGTAGAGCAGAAGTCTGGAGAGGTCATGCCATCTTCACCCCAAAGGTCTTCAGATTTCATCTGGACAAAGTTCTGAGTGACCTGATCTGATCTTGAGATCAAGGCCCATCTTCCTTCGGTCCCTTCCAACCTAAATTTATCTATTATTCTCTGAAGTATACTGAACAAAGGAAAACAAGATATATCTGAAGTTTAAAGAACATTTAAGCCATCTTGTGAAATTTCTTGGAATTAAAGTGAAAAGAGAAGTGATGGTGCCATTGCTAGCTGCAGCTTGTTATCACAATTTCTTGCCACCTAAGATATAGCAACACAAACAAAATTAAACGGTGTAACTAATTGCTGATAGCTTCCCTTCCCTTCCCTTCCCTTCCCTTCCCTTCCCTTCCCTTCCCTTCCCTTCCCTTCCCTTCCCTTCCCTTCCCTTCCCTTCCCTTCCCTTCCCTTCCCTTCCCTTCCCTTCCCTTCCCTTCCCTTCCCTTCCCTTCCCTTCCCTTCCCTTCCCTTCCCTTCCCTTCCCTTCCCTTCCCTTCCCATATGAAGAAGGATGACTTCGCAGATTTCCTTGGAATTATGCAGTCTGATTGAATCATGTTCACTTGAGTCCTTCTTTTGGTTTTATATTTGAATATTAGCATTATTATTATGCATTTATGAACCCTAATTTGTACTTTATTACAGATGTACAAATAATTTACTGCTCTGTATGATGATGGGACTGCTTTGTGTGCTTATTTAGCTACACATATAATTTGGGTTTTTTTAGAAGAAAGCAGTTGGAACATTGCTCAAATTTGAAGCAGGAAAATAAGTGGCTACTGGTTTTATTTCTGTATTTTGGCCTGATTTAACTTGTTTTCAGTGAACTCTTCCTGGCACACCTTTCAGTGACTTTGAAACATTTATGTCTTTTGACAAGCCAAGAAAGTAAGATCATGTCCATGAATTTCTGAATGTTGCAGAAATTAATAAAGTAAAATGTGCTAGCTTGTTATCTTTTTTATAAAGTACATCTATCTCAAGTTTTTGGTCTACATTTGTATGTAAGCTTATTCCCTCTTATGAAGAATATTTTTTGTTGTTGCTCTTGAGGTTTTTTTCTTTTGTTGTTTACTTTTAAATTACATAAAAGAATTTTTTCAGTTCAGAGTAATGAAAAAAAAGAGTGGACGCACAATAGGAATGCAACAGAGATGAGGTTTCAAATAGCATGACAGTATGATAGTGCCACGTAGAACATCTGGAAGAGCTTCACAGAATAACAGCTGCTAAGCACATCAGTTATCAGTGACCATGCAGTGTTCAGCAGAGAAAAATGTGTATCAGATAAGGGAGAAATATTAAATCACCCATAAACGTCAGGGAGATTATACTTTTTTATTGCACAGAAATATTTTGCAGAAGAATGTAAGAATCAAAACACTAAGACTGTTTCTTTCTCTTGTACTCTCTGGTGTTGGTGCAAAAGTCTTAGAGATGCTCCATTAATCACAAGAAGATAAAGGAAAACTTTAGAGAGGAGGAAAGTTGTAAATATTGAAGTTCTAACCCAAATTAGATAGATTAAACCCATATATTATAGCAGATTCTTCAAAGCTTTGAGGGAAAGGGGAGCCACATACATAATTCCAACTTGCTCCAGACGGGGTGAAAGATATAAAGGGAGAGATATTCAAGAAGTTAATTTTGAGTAGAAAACATATGGAGAGAAAAGATAGAAATAACTCGTAATTTTTAGTCAAAGAATTTTCTGAACTCTTCCAGAAGGGGACCAGATAAAATTTAGCATCAGTTTCTTATGGTTTCCTAATCAATTACTTGCTTTTTTAAATGTAGATGCTACAACTTCAAAGTCTCATAAAAAGGAAGTTAACCAGTAAAACAGGTAGTTCTAGCTGGGTAAACAAATTAACTTTGCTCACAGAGTCACTGAAAGGACATCTCTCCTTGCAAGAAACCACAGTGAAGAAGAGTCAAGGGTAGATTTTTAATTGTCACTACATGCAGAAAAACTAGTTTTGACAAAGGAGTATAGCTATTAGGAGTGAATACTATAACACATTTGGGAAAAATCATGAACTGTTTTCTTGAAGAAGTCCTGTGTGACTGCGGACTGACTCAATGGATAGGTTTACCTGAGAAATAATCCCTCAACGTTCTCCAGCCTTTCAGCTATCACATCATCT
The DNA here is from genome assembly GCF_020740725.1 of Corvus hawaiiensis. Lineage (NCBI taxonomy): Eukaryota > Metazoa > Chordata > Aves > Passeriformes > Corvidae > Corvus > Corvus hawaiiensis. The sequence continues at coordinate 41,420,763 of NC_063255.1, read as the reverse complement.
GTTTCACAACAAAAATACCTGCCAGCACAGCTTCAGTCCAAGATCTGGCATAGAAATGAAGGAGATGACACAGATTATCTGGTCATTCATATGGGACTTCAGGAAAAGATTCTTTGCTGAGAGAGTGGTCAGTCCCTGGAGCAGGGTCCCCATGGAAGTAGTCATGACTGCCAGAGTTCAAGGATCATCTCGACAATGCTCTGAGTCATATGATTTAGTTTTAAGCAGTCCTCCAAAGCTCAGGATGTTGAGATATTCAATAAATCTGCGAGTTCTCAAAATCTAGATACAAAGGTCAATCGTACAAACTGGTGCTGTTACACTCTGGCAAAGTTCAAAACTACTGAATTCAAAATGCTGAATTAATTGATGAGGATCTTGATAATGGATTCTTATATTTTTCCAGTGATCAGAAATCCAGATTTCTCTCTTCCTTGATAGCAAAACAGAAATAATTTTGTTCTTGGCCTTTAAATAAAAATGGAGTTTAAACTATTAATTTTTGGATACAAAACCTGGTCTTATATGATTAATTTATCTTCGGTGATTAGGGAGGTCAAAGATTGCAGCTAGTTAAAGTGTGAAACATCTCACCAACAGAATTAATGGAAATAAACATGCCACAGCATTTGTTGTTGCAATTCAAGCTATAAAGTTTTGGGGTTTTGAAAATTGTCTTCAAATGCATTCCATTTAAAACATACTAATCTATTGTTGAAGTTTATTTGTGAAGTCTTTTCATCATAATCAATATCAGTATCTTTACTCCCTCAATTTTCTTCTTTATTTCTATTGTTGAAAAGTTATTATAAGGCATAAAAATATGTTTGGGGTAGAAATTCTCAGGTGCTTTTGTCAGCACTAAACATTCTGTTTTGCAGTTTAAAATATCTGGTCATCAAAACCTGAAGGAATTTTCATTTAAAAACCTAATACATCAAATAGTCTGATGGCTCTGAAGAGATTTATTTCCTCTTTTTTTTTTTAATATTGGAGGAAATAATGTTTTTAGGTACAAATCTAAACAGAAAAAAAAGTTATTCTCAAAATTATTTTTTATTTTGCACTAGTAAAAATGGATTAATTTTTTTCATTAAAAATGTGAAATTTCAACGTCTCTTCTTACTAGGAAAATGCTTGTGCTCTGCATTGTACATTGTACATTGTACTACTGTCTAGAAGCTAGGGCAGTAGTTATAATACGTGCAGTCCCAGAGTTATGTACTGATCTATCTGTGAAATCACCACCATATCATCAGTCATTAAATAATAGATATTCTAGATCAGTGCCACTTCATGGGATTGACATGGAAAGAAATTAACAACATGCTTCCCTTACCTTACAAATACATAGACTCAGATTGCCATTAATAAACCACAATAAAATATAGAATCCCACAGCAATATTTTCAAAAATTCTTCCTCAGAAATGGACTTGTGGTTTTCAATCTTCAGATCAAAGAAGCAGTCAAATTACACACGCTCTTACCAATCAAACTAAAATTAAAATAGTAATGACCAAAAGGTAGTTTTGAGATAACACACTGTTGTACACTAAAAACGAGATGAAGTTGGGAAGATGACAGAAGAAGGGAATTATATGAAAAACAACATAAATAGTTACTGTTTCACCAGAACTGTGGAATGTTGATATGCACTTCAACTTTCATTTTAAATGCAACATATGCAAGGAAGAGATAATGATTTCAAAATACTACTAAAGCTAGTGAAAATGTATAGTAATTTCATCTCCTAACATGGCTTAAAACAGACTGTTCAACTGTCTCTTCAAAGAGAGTTTTCTTTAGCAAGATGGCAAAAGGCAAAATCCAGAATAATTCTGGCTACATTTTAGTTCATGTTCTATGTTTCTGGTTTTTGACTTAAATCAATTAAAATCTTGAACTGGGAAATCAGGAAAATTTAAGATCTCTGATTAAAAGTCTCATTAACAACGTATTACATTATGTACTTAAGTGACCAGAGCTGGATGGCTGTGTCATCTACACTAATTAAAGAACTGGGATACTCTTGACTACAATTAATTTTTCCCCGTCTTCAATCATATATTTAATCTTTAGTGACAAAAAGTGTTTCATTTGTTAAAGAGTGAGGGCTTGAGAAGTTAGCTCTACTCCCCCATAACTACATTATTTCAAAATGCAAGTAATTGCTACTGTTTGAAATGCATTATCCCTCTAAGGAGAAAAATTACATAAGGAGCCCAACAGCAGTTATATAAGTCTTTATATTCCTAAACATCTTCAGTCTGATTTAAGCACATTCTTCATTTAAAACTTTGGCAACAGACTTGTTTTATGAAGTGGAAACTTATGTAAGAACCTATCAAATTCTTTTAAAGCTGATCACAAGTTTGTTGCACTCCATGATTAGGAATAATAAAAAATCTCATTTGCTTTCACCTAGCTGATCTATTACAGTTGAAGAAAACAGGAAAAAAAAAAAAGTAAGTCCAAAAATATGATCTAAAAGGAGATTGGTCTGCTTATCCAGCATAGTGAAGGCTGTTTCAGTGTGCAGTGAAGTTACAGTGCTAACAATGGGATCATTACCTCACTGGGGAAGTACACATTAAAATTAAAAGGTATATTAACTAAAATCCCCGTATGCTAACATTTTTTGCAACAAAAGCCTATTTGTGAATGCTGGAAGAGAGATCTTTCTCTTAACTAACTTAAGAATTAGAAGTACAATACTAAACACCAAAACACTCCTTTCTGAGAGCATCTCCAGAACTGCAAAAATATGAAAGTATTTCAAGATACTGACAAAAACTACTTGGGAGGGTCTGATGAAGAAGCATTAAAACCAGTTATATTTCATAGAATGAACTTTAACTTTCTAACACTCTTTTCTATATAAAAAAATTCTTGATTGTGGATAATTGCACTGATGGTAGAACTGAGAAAATAGGCCAAGAAACAGGCTCTCTGTGAGTTTGTTAATTGCTCCAGAAGTCAACAACCTTGACTTTTTATCCATGCCTAACAAATATTTTGACAAGCTTGAAAACCATTTCCAAAGTATATTAAATGGGATGAATACATTTCAAAGAACGAAAAGGAAGGCATGAAATACAGTGTCTACATTACAACAGAAAAAGTGGGGGAGGGAATAAAGAAAATTTATTTTCAGGCTTGGAGCTTAAAATTCTTGTTAGTTTGCCTAGTAATAACTTTAGGATTCTTAGCATGCTTCTAACAGGCAAGCAGCAAAACAATTTACTGGTTTACTGCCTTTGATTTTATGCTAGTTGCAGTTGTACCCTGTCAAACAAAAATAATTACAAATATGGCAGTATGCAAATCAGAGAAAACTTACTTCTAAACACCTATTTCACATGTGCATCCTGTTTCAGGCTTCAGAGGGTAAATGGATAAAACACTGGTTTTAACTCTCAGGTCAAGGTTGAAGTCATAACTAAAATATGGATTTGCGTTGTAAAACTGTAAGACATGCTTGGTCACAAATACCATACAATTTTCCTTCCCCTGAAGAGGTATGAGTAAGTACACTAATGGAATTACCCCTCACTCTTCTGAAACACAAATTAGGTTTTGATGATATAGCATAGCTAACTAAGAAATCTTCCTATAATTGAGATACCAGAGATCATATAGCAGGCACATTTGTATGCACAGCTCAAAGGACAAATGACTCAGATGATTAATGCAGAAGTGTAGAGAATGCTAGTCCATTTGAAGTCTCTGAAAATTTTTATGAACATAATTCAGCGCACATCATCAACATACTAAAATTACAGAGCCCATTATTTTTTTTGTTCCATTTGAACTGGGAAATAAAACTCCACAAAAAATTTTCTATTAAAAACAGAGACATATGAATGTTTAAGAAGTAAAGAACTGTTCATTTAAAGTTGTTTAAGATCATGTTTGCAAACAATCTCAGAGCAGAGTTTAGAGAAGAATAAACCAAAAAAACCAGCCCATACTTATAAAGAATATTATTCATTAGTAGTAATTTTGTGAAGTTTTGACAGCACCCAGTCTTGCAAAAATCAAAATAAAAGGAGCTTTTAGTATAATTATCAGAGTAGGCATTACATAAGACCGCTAAACTCTCCAGTCATTAAATACTCTTTTCAGGTGTATAAAACCTTGACAATATATTGAAGCTGAAATTTTCTGTAAAAAATTTAATCTTCAGATATTCATTATTTCTGGGTCGTACTTCAAATGGTTTTAAAAAATCAGGATAACCTTGTTCAAAGGTCAGGATAGACATAAAATGGCTATTTCAGTAGTTATTTATATTAAAATAGCAATCAGGTGTCCCCACTGATAACAAGACTTCTTGAAGAAAGAAAGAGAGAAAAGAAAGAGAGAGAGAGAGAAGAGAGAGAAAGAGAGAAAAAGAGAGAGGAAAGAAAGGAAAGGAATAAATAAATAAAATAAAATAACAAAAAAACCCAACAGAATAAATAAAAAAGATGCTGATTTTTTTCTGGAGAAAAACTTGCCCACAGCTTTCAGCTGAAAGCAGAAAGTAGAAGTAAAACAAGTAATACCAGAGGTGTTAATTAGATAAAGCATCAAACATCACCATCATCTCTATCAATTATCTTTGATTTCTTCTACTTTCTTTTTCTCTGTTACATTTCTTTTTACCCAAGAGAAAGAGATTGCAGAAAGAGCTGCTGAAACTGATACAGAAAAACTTTTTTATATAAAAGTTATCCTTATAGCCTTTTCTCTTACTGTTTTTGACCTGGTATATTGCTTTTAAAATTATCACCTAATAAGGCTCTCCAAACTTTTAAAATTCTAGTAAATTAATAGCAATGCACTGGTTGATATGTCCTCTATGACATTAGAAACATGGTTTAGCCTTTCTTAAGAGTCTGAAATTAATATCCTTGAGAACTTGAGGAACTGATTTGCTCACTGAACATAGAAGGCTTAGTGCAGCCTCTTGTGAGAATCAACTGCAGGCAAACCTTCAGCAGCGTGAAGAGCACCAGCAGTCCTTGATAATATTCATGTGTTTAATACTCATAAGCAATCACATTTACCAAAGAGTGGTATTTTTTCATTATGTATCCCTTAAGTTCATACTGTTATTTTGTATTTGCTCACCCCAGCTTTGCATGCTTTTCAGGCAGATTCTTATTTATTATCTGACTTGCTGTCCCTATCACAGCCTCATCCTTTCCTCTTTCAATCCAGAAAATTGTGGACGTAGCCCATTCCCATAAGGAAATTCTCTTGATTTCCAGTAAAATTAAAAGATATAGTAGCTTGTGTATAATAGCATACGTAACTAAAACTATTAAATTATGGCTCAAAATACCTAAAACCATTGAAAAAATCAGTTTAAATAGTACCTATTTAAGGAAATTCCTTTGTTATAATTTTAAAATTATAGAAATTGAAATTGAAATTAAATAGACACATCTTGTTTATATTTTGGATAATGATATTTGTATTATCAACACATGTTATCTAGATATATAATGAAAAATTATCTGGTAAAAATAGTATATCCTCTGATGTAAACAGCATACATTCAAACATGAACACAAAACTGCTGAGACTGTCTTACTTGCAGGACTGAATTTTTAGCATTAAGGTAGGTTTTTCCAATGATGAAAATCAGGAGTTTTGGAGCAAGATGATCACAAGAACTAGTTAAAGTATATGGCTCTAACTTCTTAAGGATTTGCACTTAATTATTTAAACTGAATCTTTCAACCTTGGACTAATTAACTTGTATTCCAAATTGGAATATTTTCCCTCTGAAAGATTTTAAAAAGTCCAATGATTCTTTATTCTTTATCCTGAGATAACTATTAAAAGTGTAAGTCTATGAAATATTTCATAACTTGATAAGAACACCAAAACAATTTAACAGGGGGACAGCTCTGGGATTTTGGTTTTTTATTTGCAGCCAGATAATGGCAAAATAATATTTCTGTTCTCCATTTGCAGAGAAAAATTGAGCACCCCTTTGTTCCAGGAAGACAAGACACAGCAAGGTTTTTTAGCAACTATCTCTAATTGTCTCTGGGCAAAATGCAGTCCTTCCACGAAAGTGGCTGATCCTTAAAAGCCTTACCAACCACAAAGCTCAAAAATCAAGTGGAAATCATGTCAGTAATCCTGCTTCTCTTGCTGTCAATTAAAAATTTCCAATTAAATCTGGTAGGTTCTGAGTATCATCTGCTGTCTTCCAGTATGCAAAGATGGGCATTGACGCACAGCCCACCGAGGGCTTATTTCCCCAATATCCAGTGAATGCTGGTGCATGTCTGATTGGTTCAGTGAAGTTCTTAGGGACTGAAGACCTTCAGATTATCTACCCAGCCTATCACATGACTGATTATTGGCTCAGATACTCACCGGTCACACAGCAGCATAGTAACTAGGCCTCTTCTGCTTTGTGTTTCAGTGCCACACAGTTAAGAAAAACATGATGCAAGTCTGGTAGTTTTTCAGAATATATCCATGAAATAGTACAAGATGGCAAGTCACAAGTTACCCTCTTTCATCTAAGAAGTATACCCATGACTTCTGAACGGGAGGTGTCTTTCCTCCCTCTCTCCCACCTATAGACCTAACATAAACTCCCCTTGCAATTCATAATAAAACTCTTCGCAAAAGTCCAGGGTTGAGACATATCCATGTAAGCAGGCAAAATCCCTAAAAGCACCCTTGAAACTGAGGTATCAGAAGCAAGTGATGTGCTGATCCAGAAGCTGGCTGACTATAACTCACCAGATTGTACTAGTGTGCTGTTTTTCTCAGCAAGCAAACCAAATTTACATTTCACAATTGCATTAGATATGTGTACAGAGTTAATAAGAAATAAAATATGTGGTTATTTAAGGGATCCCAAGGTCTTTGTTTTAATTTTCAGGGTTGGTATTTAAAGGGCAACTAAGAGAACCAGAAATGATTTTAGAAGTGATTCTTTAGAAGTAAGAACTGAAAGAAGTGGCAAAACACACTCAGAAACTTTGACGTGAGCTGTAACCTTACATAATGTCATGGTAACTCTTAGTTCTAAGCATCCAACAAAAGCTGCAGCAAAGTGCAATACAGCTGTTCTGCAGACCATCTGTCATGCTTTTTTTCTTATTTTTATTAGAGTTATTTTCTTTATCTTTTAAAATTAAAACTTGGGGGTTTTATTTTCAAAATTAGGTGGCTTCTCCATAATCTTATGTTCAGTATGTTTTTCTTTGTCTGATCTTCTCTTAAATTTTACTCTATTTACTTCTACCACCCTAATTTCTTCTCTATCTTGCAATTTTCTCTTCTGTTCTCTACATACTAAGATATCTGTTAACTGTGTTATTTCCTTAGGTAGTGGGTTGACACTGGCTGGATGCCATGTGCTTACAAAAGTGGCTCTATCACTCCCTCTCCTCAGCTGGATAAGCAAGAGAAAATATAACAAAAGCCTTGTGAGTTGAGAAAAAGACAAAGAGAGACAACTTGCCAATTACTGGCATGGATGAAATGGACTCTACTTTGGGAAATTAACTAAATTTATTATAAATAAATCAGAGAAGGATAATGAGAAATAAAACCAAATCTTAAAAAAATACCTTTCTCCTAGCTTTCTCTTTTTTATTCACAGTTTTCAACTTTTTTCTCAGTTCTCTAACTCCTTCCCCTAATAGTGCCAAAGGACAGACAATGGAGGTTCCAGTCAACTCACCACACATGTAATTCCCTCATCAGGAGGAGGACTGCTTCCCCTGCTCCAGTTTGAGGTTCTTCCATGGGAGACAGTCCTCTTCAAACTTCTCAAAAATGAGTCCTTGTCCTTCTCATAGGCTACAGTGCTTCATGAACTGCTCCAGCATGGGTCTCTTCCATGAGGTCCAGTCCTTCAGACACAGCCTATTCCAGCATGGGTCCCCCACAAGGTCACAAATGAAACCCTGCAAACCTGCTCCAGAGTGGGGTCCTGTCTCTACACAGCTACAGATCCTGCCAGGAGCCTGCTCCAGCACAGGCTTCTCATGGTGTCGCAGCATCCTTTGGGCACATCCACCTTCTTGGGTCCTCCACGGGCTGCAGGTGGATCTCTGCTCCATCATGGATCTCTGTGAAGGTTTTCGACCCCCACAGGTCCTCCCCGGATGGGGGAAAATGTCATTGCCAGGAATAAGAGACGAACAGGACTTTTGGATTTTCTCGGTCTTCAGGTTGTTTATTATATCTTATCAGTAATTCACATGCCAGCAACATAGCATGAAGCAAAGCAAGTACCAAAAGGCAAAATGCAGGAAAATTCAAGGCCTTTTAAAGGTAAATTATCCAATAGTTGCTAAGTGCATATATTATTTTTACTTTTCTTCCAATGCCTAATGAACTCTCTATTCACGTAGTCCTGTACTGTGGCATTTTCTAACCAATCATTCCGTACTACCAACACTGCAGAAAATGGAGTAGGTGAAGAAGGAAGAGACCTGAAAAACCACAGGGAGCCTCCATCTTGCCTTCATCTACTCCATCTACTCATTGTACTAATAAACCTAAAAACTCTAAATTTTTCACTCTGTAACAAACTATATATTATACTGCCATCTAACTCACATCCGTGTAGATTCTAGTTCATCCTGAAGCCTTGGCAGCTTTCTCAATGGACGAAGGTTAAAAACAATGTTTTCCTGGGGGCATGGGTCTTTCAGAACAGGCAGAGAAACACTTCCTGCACCTTGGGTTCCAACAGATCTCCATGGGCTGCAGGGGCACAGCTCCCTCCCCATGGTCCGCACCACGGCCTGTAGGGGAATCTCAGATACAGCACCTCCTCCCTCACCTTTGGCACTGACCTCTGGGTCAGCAGAGAAGTTTCTCTCATGTATTCTCACTTCTCTTTTCTCTGTTGCAGTAATTTTTTCCTTTCTTAAATGTATTTTCCCACAGGCAGCACCAGGTTGTTGAGGGCTCAGCCTTGGCCAGGGGCAGGTCAGCCTTGGAACTGGCTGGTACTGGCTCTGTTGGACGTAGGGGAAGCTTCTGGCAGATTCTCAGAGAAGTCGCCCCTGTAGCCCTCCTCTACCATAAGCTTGCCACACAAACCCAACACATCTCATTAGTGTACTTTTCCCTCTACACTCATTGTTGCTCCCTGTGCAAATTTTTGCTCCCAGAGTTTATGATTTCTACTCCAACAGTGAAGTGAAAGAAAGGAAGGACCTGTACCTCTTTCTTCTGCTTGGTGCCTGTCACAGAACTGTGAGTCAGAAGGGACAGCAAGGCACAAAAAGAAGAAATAGTGTGTATGCTTTTCTATTTTAAGTGCATGTTATACTGACCATGACCTCACACAGTGGTCAATTCTCATAGAATTTTGAGGGGAGGGGACAAGAAAAGTGTATTTTAGATTTTTTTTCTTGTATATGATCATTCTAGTCTGATTTGATTGGCAATGAAATAAATTAATTTCCCCAAATTTATGTGGATTTGTGTAAACCATGTGACACCATCCTGCATGACATCCTTGTCTCTAAACTGGAGATACATGGATTTGATGGATGAATCACTAAGTAGATAAGGAATTGGCTGATGGTTCTACTCACAGAGATGTGATGAACAGCTCGATGTGCAAGTGGAGTCCAGTTATGAGTGGCATTCCTTAGGGGTCACTCTTGGGACTGGCACTAGTTGCCATATTTGTAGGCAACATGAACAGTGGGATCAAGTGCACCTTCTGCAAGATTGCCAGCAACACCATGCCATGTGGTTGATGTGCTGGAGGGAAGGGAAGCCATACAGAGACACCTTGACAGGACTGAGAAGTGGGCCCATGTGAACATCATGAAGTTCAACAAGGCTAAATGCAAGGTGTTGCACATGGGCCAGGGCAATCCCAAACAATAATGCAGGCTGGGTGGAGAAAGGATTGAGAGCAGCCCTGAATAGAAGGACTTGGGGATGTTGGTTGATAAGAGAAACTCAGCATGACCCAGCCATATGTACTTGCAGCCCAGAAAGCCAACCATATGCTGGGCTGCATCCAAACCAGCATGGCCAGCAGGACGAGGGAGGGGATTCTGTGCCTCTACTCAGTTCTTGTGGCACCCACCTGTGCTGTGTCCAACTCAGTGGAGCCCCAACAATAAAAGGACACAGACCTATTGTAATGACTCCAGAGGAGGCCATAAAGATGATCAGAGGGCTGGAGAACCTCTCTTATGAAGACAGGCTGAGAGAATTTGGGATGTTCAGCCTGGTGAACAGAAGGCTCTGGCAAGACCTTGCCTAAAACTTCCAGTACTCAGATGGGGCCTATAAGTATCATTATTTAATCCCAGCCAGCAGTCAAGTACCACCACACATCTGCTCACTCACTTCCCCACCCCTGGGATGGCAGAGAAAATTAGGAAGAGTAAAAGCCAAAAATTTGTGGGTTGAGATAAGAACGCTGTAATAGGTAAAGCAAAAGTTTTGTATGCAAGCAAGGCAAAGCAAGGAATTCTTTCACTGCTTCCCATGGCAGATGTTCAGCCATCCCCAGGAGAAGAGGGCCCCATCACATGTAGCAGTCACCTGGGAAAAAAACTCTATCACACCAAACATTCCCCTTTCCTCCTTCTCCCTCTCACTTTATGTACTGAACATGATGTCATATGGTCTGGAATATCCCTTTGGTCAATTGGAGTTACCTGTCCTGGCCGTGTCTCCTCCCAGTTTCTCATGCACTGCCAGCCCCCTCACCAGAGTGGCAGTACCAGAAGCAGAAAAGGCCTTGGGTCTGTATAAGCCCTGCACAGCAATAACAAAAACATCAATGCTGTGTGCAGCATGAAGCCAAAACACAGTCCCATGCCAGCCACTGGGAAGAAAATTAACCATACCCCAGAAAAAAAAAGCACAACAAGAAGGCTGGAGATGGACATTTAGTAAGGGGATGCAGTGACAGGACAAGAACGACTGGGTTTACACTGAAGGAGAGTAGATTTAGGTAAAATATTAGGAAGAAATTCTTTACTGAGAGGTGGTCAAACCAGGTTGGACAGGGACACCTTCAACTATGCCATGTTGCTCAAAACCCTGTTCCTGAGTGATCTCTCTGTTCTTTTCTCAACCCATGCACCTGTATTTTCATTATTTTTTCCCCTGTTCTTTTAAGGAAGTGGAGTGATAGACTGGCTTGGCCGCCACCTGGCAGCCAAACAAGGTGAACCCATCCACCCGTATTTGAAAATTGCTGCCAACTATAACTTTATGCCTGATTTCTACACTTGAAGATACACCAAATTGCTATGACAATTAACATGTGTGTTAAGGATGCACATGGAAATATTGAATTTTGTCATAAGTAAGGTACCTAAATTCCAGTCAAGGAATCCTTATGATAGATTTAACTAATATGAACAGTTCACCATTGCACAGACAACTTAGGCCACATTCAGAGTTCACTCAGAAGAGAAAATAAAATCCATTTGTTCACGAACAACCCTGTCTCAAGTAAACTAAAAAGAAGTTCCCTTTGTTCATGGCACTCAACATTAGAACTAGATTTTCATTCTTAAAAGCACATTGTTATTATATATACATTTTAAAAATACTAAAACCTTGGATTGTAGTGCAGATACAGAAAATTCAATGGAAAACTCAAACAAGGAGGACAGGGAAAGTTGGCTGCAAATTAGTTAACTTAGGTGTGATTGCAACCAGGCTACTATAGCAATTCTGGCATTGTCCACTGACACTTCTGTAGCTGAGAGGATCACCTCCGATGGAGTTTCCTAAATTCCTTAATCATTCAATATTTTCTGTCAACAGGCAAAAGGTGAACTATTGCTTTGAACTCATATAAAAATGCCTGTACCTCTAACTATCAACTTCATTTAATATATTAATCTTTTGTAGTATTTAAGATCTTGCTTCATTACCAGAGTTGATATTTCAATTTTTTAGTTATCTGGAAGCCATTTATCTCCTTGATCCTGCAAAATTAATTTCATACAGGCAACATGAGTTTAGGAACTTTATATCAGTCTTGTTAATTGACCACAGCTTTAGAAGTACCTTTGTAATTCTGATGTCTCTGGATGAGATGTGTCCTCTGGATTTGAAAGAAAGCTTTTAATCATGTAGAATGAGGCTACTCTGTCTCAAGCCTCTTGGGATTAGTTTGATAATAGATTTTCTCCCATAGCAGTGCTCATTATCTGTAGTCAAAGCCAACAGTTTGATTATCCCCTTCCTTTCAATTAGGCCTTTGCACCCATGGGGCCCAGGCAAGTTGCTGTATTGATATAAGTTAACTTTCAAGCTAGTTTTGCAAGGTATCACAAGGATGGGTTGATCAGTAGAGCTTCAGTCTTAGCCAGCTACAGATTCATTCAGTTACTGAGAAGGATCAAAGCTAACCACAAAATAACTCTTTAGTTAAGACCTAAGAAACACATGGCAAGATTTGAAGGACAATTCTATGTCAAAGAAGCATGGCTAGTTTGTATTGATCTAAGACCATAAGGAAAATACTGTAGAACAATGGGAAGGCATTGTACTGAGATTCTTTTTTAACTCCTGTCATGAAAACTCTAGTGGATTATCAATATCACCAAAAAAAAATATCAGCACAAAACCTTTCCTGTTCCACCTCCTATAAAAATTTTGCATTTTTTTGTTTCTTACCTCCTGTTTATGACCTTGTTTAAATAAAGGAGAGAACAAACATCTCTAAGTCTTGCACTTGCATGCAACCTGACTTTTAAATTATTCCTTATCATCATTATAACAGTAAAACCTGAAATACTTGACAGTGCCCTTATGGGATTTGAAAACACTGTGCCATGTAGCTCTAAAGTTTATACAGTGAATATCCCAGAAAATTATTAAAATTATTAAATACATCTAAGAATTGGGCAAATTAAAAAAAAAAAAAAGAAAAACAGCATTATTGCTTTAAACCCATGACTTAGTGCAGAGGTAAATATAAGGTTTATTGCATATAAATATATGCAAATGGTACATAACCAGTGCCATTTTGAATCTAAGTCTTAACAATATTCGGGTGAAAGTTTGGAATGAGTGAATGAAGCCACTTACCTCTAAATATCTTCTGTTAAAGAGTGTATTTGGGTTGAAAAAAAATTCAAGAAAAAAGAAAGCTTTTAAATTGATAATATTGTGCCTGAAAAAATACATCATCTGAAAAAAATGCAGACCACATTATATGTGGCAGTAAGCGTGAAGAGAAGATTTGTGGAAATGCAGAGGAAATAGGAATTTCCAGGTGGAGAAGTGAGAAATATTGCTTCTTGATAGAGGAATAGATTTTGAGAGCCTGTGTCAGAGGAATGAAAGATCTGTAAGGGGGGATGGGTTTAAGAAATTACTGTAGGTAAGGTAGAAGCTTTGCTGGTGGCAGACACATAATCATAGAATCATGAAATGGTTTTGGATGGAAAGAGTTTAAAGAATATCTAGTTCCAACCCCTCTGCCATGGACAGGGACACTTCTCTTTAGACAAGTTGCTAGAGCCCCATCCAACTTGGCCTTGAACATTTCCAGGGATGAAGGCTCCATAATTTCTCTGGTCAACCTGTGTCAGTTCCTCACCACACTAACAACAAAGAATTTTTCCCTAATATCTGATTTCAGTTTGAAGCCAACCCCTGTTGTCCTGTCACTACATGCTGTTATAAATAGCCTCTCTCCATCTTTCTTGTAGGCTCCATTCAGGTACTGCAAGGCCACAATTAGGTCACTTTGAAGCCTTTTCTTTTCCAATCAGGTATATCTCACAACCCTTTTCTCACAGAGGAGGACACCCTGTAAAGGGTTATAACTCTAAGTGTTCTGCACTGGTCACATAGCAGGTGTGAGGTGAGGTGAGGTGAGGCAAGGTGAGGTGAGGTGAGGTGAGGTGAGGTGAGGTGAGGTGAGGTGAGGTGAGGTGAGAGCCATCACAGGGCCCTTTCTGTATCTTAGTAAGAAAGGCTCAACAACAAATTAATTACTTAATAACTGCTTTAAGAAGAGGAATAAAAAGTAGCAAGTATCATCTTACAACTCTTAAGGTGCTGGGGGCCCCACATTCATGCAGCATCGGGCAGAGTCCTTGTGCATTTTCCTATGGCATGCTGCACAGAGCAGGTCCTCCCCATGCAGAGAAACTCTCCCTTTCATTCATTTGAGGTCATGTATAATTTCCTTACAATAAACAAACTCTGTTCCTCAAGATTTTCTCAGAAGAACTCTTTAACTTATGGTTAACAAGGGCAAGATCATGCTGGAGGAGTTATGGCAGTGACAAGCAAGAGATGTCTACAGGCTTCTCCAGTACCAGGTTTGGGTAGAATCTGTCCTAAGGACAATGGATGCATGTGAAACAACACAGCACAGAACAGCACAGGATGGCATGGCACAGCCTGATGGCCACACTGGGTGTGTGGTGCCTGCCCAGCTTAGCTGTCCTGTGGGTCACCGCTTCTGAACTTCAGTGGATTTCTAGTCAAGATCAGTGCAGTATACTGAACTCCTCTGCCTGCTTTCAATACTTGTGCCATGATAAGGAAATGAAGGTTTAAAAGCCTTTCTCTTTCCTCCCACTCTCTGAACAGCGACCTCAGGAACATCCTTCTGCTTTTGGATGTGTCTGACTTTACCGCCTTCTCTCTGTTTCTGTTCAACATCATGCAAAAGATCTGACCCTGAAGGAGGAGGGAAATCCTCTCTACTCTCCATACATGTCAAGGTCAGGGTAAAAGGTGATTGAAATAAGGAGGTACACGCTCATACAAATGACAACTAAGGAAATTACATGAGAGTACACACCACATCCTGTTAGGAAAGGGAAATTGAATGGAGATAGTTCAGTTAGGTAGGGATAAGATTGGAATGATGAGAGAATTTAATTTTAAAAAGGTAAATTTTTCATGTGATTACCATCCTACACAGTTGGGAACATAAATCAACAAAACCACATGTAAACTTTGCCACATCTACATTCCCATCAAAAGAAACTGTATCTTCAATAACTTTATTAGATGAATCATTAAGCCTGCATGGAAAAATGCTAGTGTCAGTTTGACAAAGTTTAAGGCTTTCTTCTTCCACGGATGGATGAAAAAAAACCCAGGAAATGGTTTGCAAGTGCAGATTAAATCTATATTGATGCTTACTAGAATTTGTGAACAGTTGATTTACTGCTCAGGAAAAAATATATCAACAGATACAGTTTGCTTCATTGTGTAATAAAGAGGCTAATGTTTTTTTCCTCCCTTTTGTAGCTATAGTAAATGAAGATTTGCATTCTGGGTAGGGCTTTCTCTTGTAGAAGCAGCAGAAGCCTAGACCAACAATCCCTAAGCCCCAAACCTTGTTAAATGCAGTTTCAGTCCTGGGGACCTAATGTACTGATTGTTTCCCAAGAAGGAGTCTCATTGCGTGCTCCATTCAGCCCTATTACGGAAGGTCTAATTCCATCTATTATGCTGTTCAGCTTCACAAACAGTTTTTGGAGGGAGGAGGATGTAAAAGGAGTGGGGGTTCAAGGCAAGGGAGATGGAGGAAGATGAGAAGAAACCGAAGTCTAAACCACCAAGTGTGTTATTGTAACAAGTCAAAATGGCAATGGTCCCATTTTGTATTCTGGTCTGAGAGAGAGAACCAATCACTCTGTCAAAATCATAGGTACTGGATATTAAAAGCTTCACATGTCCTTAGCACAACCAAACAAATTTTAGCATGAAAAGAAAGAAAGGGCAGGGGGGAGGTGAAGCATTTTTTAACAATATTGCAAAGTTTCACTTATATTTCAGGCTGCCAAAAGCCCTTCTCAGACTTCTTTTTCCCAATATAATACAAATATCACATGCCATATTATGCTTTTGTGTAGCCCAGATTAAGACTGTTATCATGGCCTAATAGAGCTCAAAATGAGAGGAGGGGAAGCAGGAGGAAGGAGACTCATTATTTTTAGATGGCTTTGCTTTTCCCATAGGGTTCCCATAGATCCTACTTAGCAGCAACTCATTCCAGCACTGATTAAGTGGGAAATACACAGAATCTCAAAAGGTCAAACCTATAATCAGTTGCCCTAAGGGGCTGACATGGAAAACTTCTCAATACAAGTTCAATTTATGGCAATCTTATAACATCTAGTCAGTGATGAACATTGAGAGAAAGAGGGGAGACTCCTAGAATGCTTCAGCATTACAATATTTTGCTATATCCAGGTTCTTGGTGGGATACCTATTATTATTTTCCCTCAGTTTTTGGATGTTGATAATTTTCTTTCCAGCTGCTGAGGGGAATTGATAATAAGCTAAATGTGCGTAAGACATACACATTGCTTACTGCTGAGAAAATCATTCCCTAGTTGATCTACAGAGCAAGCATGGAAAACAGAGATCTCTCAGAGACAGGAAGGAAGAAAAGAGAAGGAAAAGAGAGACAAATTACTTAATAAATCCCTTCTAATTATTTGGGTAAAACCAAGTTTTTGAATACTGATTATTTCCATGCGTGTGCATTATGATAACAATTTAAACATAACTGGTTATTTCCAAATGGTCTGTGTTTGGCTACTACTTCTCCTCTTGTGAATCATTAATACACCCCTGCAAAGCAGAGCCTGATTTAGCTACTCTGGAAGCAAGGGAGACACTCATTCATTTCAAAGGATCTGAAGGCCTTAACTGAACATGCAGCTTAAACCGTAGGAAATCTGGAAGCAGGATTTTTTTTGTTTTGTTTGATTTCCAGTGTATGCGTTACCTTCCAGGACTGACTCTAGGCACAAGCTAAGTAGGCAGTTGTTTACAACTGAAATGTTCAGAGGGAGGAAAATAGCTGTTGCCCTGCTACTTACATTACTATGCCAGAGCTGTGGAAAAACTGGACTGACTGCTGTCATGGATGTTAGAGTGGTGCATCCTCAGCAAATATGCCCTCACAGTCTTTCATATTTCTCTTCCTCCCCAGTAAAAGGCAGAAACTGCTTGCTCTGCTCTCCAAAGACCTTTCCCTCATTTTCCCTCAGCTCTTTTTTGTTTTCTCACTTTTTCTTTCTATGCCAGAAGCAGCAAGGTCTCTTACCCTTCTCATTGGAATAAGAAAGGCACTTTCCCTTTTACAGCAAAGGTGTCTTGAACTAGCCATGCTTCACTTACTTTAGCTAAGTGCAAAGCAGTGATGAATTGTACAGTTTCAAGCACTCTCCAGTATAAGTTTCAAAACTGTGGTACAGCTGCATTTTTATCATTATGGGAATGGTCTGAATGCTCCCAGCATGTCTCCACAAAGCCCCCTGGATACCAAGAACAATTTCAAAACAGGCCTTTACCAAGTCATAATTGAACCTGGGTTAGTTTTGTCAGCTGGACTTGTATGGGAATAGAGCCTTCCCAGGTGACAACTCCAAAATATTTTCAAATTTACTATATAGGTATGAGGCTGTTATTTTGTGTAATATACATGTGGTATGATTATTTTGCTGTGTAATGGAACTGTCGGGCTGGCTGATCTATTCTACAATATGTACCTTAGAAACAGGTAAACAGATGAAATTAAGAGCAAATCCCCAGAAACAAGTAATCAAAATGACCAAGATAGAAGGGACTTTCAGCACAAATACATCTTGTCATTCAAAATAAATAACCCAGATCAAGGTTCAAAAGGAGAAATCATAAAGCTAGCCTTTGGAAAAGACGAGTGCCACATGATTTTCCACAGAAGGTGACTTACCAGAGGGATGTATCTGACACATTACACTTACTGTGTATTCTGCCTATTTCAAAGAATTGAAAAAAAATAACCCCCCCAAAACTACCAAAAAAACCCCAAACCTAGAAAACCATCCAACCTCTACCAAAACCTACTACTACTACTCAAAACTACAAAAAAGCCCCCCCAAAAAAAACCCCAAGCAAAAAACCCCAAAGTTTTTGGATGTCTTCCTGTTCTCCAAATGAAATTTGTTTTCTAGGCCAGATTTTCAGATGTGGCACAGAGATCCACATGGAAATAAATCTACTTACAGTCAAGCAATAGGATTTGGAACTTGTAGATACATGAAAATAGATACATGAAAGAAATTCAGGATGCACTGGTACAGGTTTACATGTGTAAAGAGCTATTTTAGTTATTAAATTTCAAACAGGGTGAAATTATGCTTTTTATTTTTCTTAAAATAAGCAGCACCCTTATCTCCGTCTACTCTGTGAACCAGGAGAAAGAAAATATCACAAGGTTTACCACATTAATGTGTTGTACCCTGAAGCTAGCCTTTTAGGTGAAGGTATGTCAGGACAAACTTTGTACTACAGTGACATTGGTCCAAAATTCTTTTGCCGTACATATTGTATAAAGGTAGATCAAAACTATTTTCAACTTCTCAGTAGTAGTGATTTCAAGATAATTTCTAATGCACAAGGAAGAAGCAGAACAGAAGCTGTCAAATGTCCTAAAAAATACAGTAGCTTTTAGTGGTCATAGAGCATACATAATCCATTTCACTTACTGTCAGATCAGGATGACGCACCTTTAGCGCAAATGAGAACCAGACCCTCTCACCTGAAGACAGAAGCAATCCTCAACTCTTCCTGTAATGAAAACTAACACAATCAAACTACTTGCAGAGGTGTGGAAACATTTACCTCCTCAGTTTAGCTCTTCTTCTTATGAACCCAGCTAGGTACTGCTGTGGTCACATAGTATGTTCCACACCACTGTGGAAATATTGAATTCCACGTCTTGTATATTCATTTTACAATTTCATCCTGCACTGAATGATCATTGTGCATTTATCTTGTGTCTCCACTTATGTAGCTTCACACTTCTACCATTCTGATTCAGCATGTCTTCATACTCATATTATGCAGGCATAAATAGAATAATAGCCTTATTATAACTTCAACATATTATGTATGATCACCTTAAATAATTCCAGTAAGGTCAAGGAACCTAGAACTTCAGCACTATAAATTCCTCCTCTGACACTGCTCAGTTGAGCAAAGGCCAGAGCTACTTTGAAGGCATGGCCATAGAATTTCTGGTGATCAGACAGTTAAATGTTTTGAGTCCATTTCATCCTCACTACAACAAAGAGCAAATGCAAATAGATATTAAATTTGGATGAGTTCTGATCCATACTAATTCCTGCTTTAAATTCTACTTACTTAAATTTCAATGCATATCTTTGGAGTTGCTTTTCTAGTTCAATCTCATTCTTCACACTTTTTTAAAAGGAACTTGACAAACTTAGAGCTTATTCCTTTATTCTCTCTTATTTGAATTAAAGTGAACTTTCTTTAATGAGCTCACCCTGATTTATGACTTTTTTCAGAGACATTTGCAGTGAAAAGGTGCTAGTGCTGTGTGTGTGTCAGATTAAGTAACTGCAACCTTTTATGGATATTAGTTTTTGAAGTATGAAATGTCTTGGTCTTTTCCACTTTTTGATGTATTTTTCCAAATTCAGATATTTCAACAAATCACAAATGACTATCAGCCTAACAGCTCCCAGAGATGGCAGCATCACAAAAGCAAGCAATTCTGATGGCTTCTATATTAGTGAAAAAATTGGAAAAAAAAAAAGAATGGAGAAACCACAGAGACATGTCAGGTTGTGGTACACCCTGTTCATACTTTTCAATCATTCTGTGACTTGGTAAACTGATTCAGTTTAAAACTAATGCAGTAAATTTTTTTTGTTTGTTTTAATTTACATCAATACCCTGAAACAGTGTGCTTGAAGATAGCAATACTTGGACTCAGAGATGAGGAAGGAGCATGAGAACAAGAGTGAGTAATTATTGACAGGACAGAGGAAAACCTGTTTCTTTTGCAGTGATATGGGATTGAAACAATCATGAAAGTACAAGGCAACACAGTTTAAAAGAAAAACAAAATCCTAGGAAATCGCTTTCCAAGAATTTTAAATTTAAACTTGGTCTTACTGGTCAGCTTTGGAATAACTCTGAGCTTCCATGCCTTGGATGACGGGGAATAACTCCCTTTCACAAATGAATAATTTTTCTACTTATAGAAAATGAGCAAAACCCAATCAGTGCATAAGTGGTTGACTTCCAGTGCCAGGAATGAACTGTTTACTGTTCAGTGGGTCAATGTTATGGTCAGGTATCCTGTGCCAAGTATGAACTGCCTTGCTGCTCTGGGATCCAGAGCAGATCTCAGCTAAAATGAAAACATTTTGTTAGGAAATTGCTGATCCACTGAAATGGAAAAAATTAGTTAACACTAATAGCAGTTTTGACCAGAAATAAAATTTCAAAAATCTAGATGAAAGTTCCAGGGATACCCATAATCTAGATTAAGAAAAAAGCCAAGTAGTTGGAGCATATACCTAAATATCAATGATTCAATCATATTTTGTTTTGCCTCAGTGCTTTAAGAACTTAAATATGAACTGGGAGTGACACTGAGTTCAGCTAATACAGGCTATTCACTACTCCAAGGTCTTTTCCTCATAGGCTTTTTTTATTACTTTTTTTCTGGCT
The DNA here is from genome assembly GCF_020740725.1 of Corvus hawaiiensis. NCBI lineage: Eukaryota > Metazoa > Chordata > Aves > Passeriformes > Corvidae > Corvus > Corvus hawaiiensis. The sequence continues at coordinate 41,400,286 of NC_063255.1, read as the reverse complement.
GGGCTTAATCTACAGTTTTAATTTCCTTAACCTAAACCTCACAGAGAAGTAAACTCAGACAAGAGCTGCTAATTTTCTTACCTTGAAGAAATGTGGATTAAGACATTTGTTTCCCTCTCTGTCCCACCTAGCATCAAAAAGTCCATTATGACTGTCATAAATAACATCAGTGGTGATAACAAGCCTTTCTGGGGATGCGTGTCTTGCTCTTCTCCCGTGAATTATTAATTTCCTTGGAATCTAAGGTAAAGATGAAGATTGAGACTACTGGTGATTTCATTAACATACCAGAATGGGATTATTTGTGATATGCTTCTAAGAGATGAAGGCATGTTTGTCTGGTGACTCTTAATGGAGGATATGCATATGCATTTCCTTTCAAATGTCAAGAGTACTGTAGTATAGGATAAGTTGGGAGCAGGATGGAGAAATATAGAAAGCAGATAAAATCCTAGCAATCCTAGCAGATTGAAGAAAATGTCAGTTTGGAAAGATTATACAGGTCGCCTAAACACAAAGATGTGTGCACTCATTACTAAGATCACAGGTTTTTATGTGGTCCTATCATAAGCCACTCATAATACTTACATCAGGGCAATGGCTGTTTTCTTACTTGGCACCTGACTTTCCCATTTCACAAGCCACTTACAGTGCAGCCCACATGAGGCTGTCTTCTATCAAATTTAAACTCAAGGTAGTGCAGAGTCTACTCGTTTGTGAAGTGCTGTTATGTCCCTGACGGGCATTGACCTATGAGTGACATTGATGGATGATTGAATCCAAATGAAGCTTCAGATTTTTTTTGACCTGTAATACCTTGCTTTGCTCTATTGGAATTCATGCTTCTTTTTTATTTTGGAGCAAGGAAGGAAGAAAGGGTAAAAGGGAGAAAGGGAGGGAAGAAGGGTGGCAGGGGAAAGAAGGAATTCGGAAGGAAGGAATTCGGAAGGAAGGAAGGAAGGAATTCGGAAGGAATTTGGAAGGAAGGAAGGAATTCGGAAGGAATTCGGAAGGAATTCGGAAGGAAGGAAGGAAGGAAGGAAGGAAGGAAGGAAGGAAGGAAGGAATTCGGAAGGAAGGAATTCGGAAGGAAGGAATTCGGAAGGAAGGAAGGAATTCGGAAGGAAGGAATTCGGAAGGAAGGAAGGAAGGATGTCACCTGCTTTCCCTGTCCCCTCATCTTTTCATTGCTTTTAGCAAGTAGTTTAGATAGCCTTTGCACCCTAAACCGGAAGTTTACATTTGGATTGGACTACAGTCTCTACATGGCTACCTTTCAGAGGACCCTAAGGGTTACTAGCACTAAAGTAAAGGTTTCATCAATGGGTTTCTGAAGAAACAGAAGGTACACATTTGTAAAACAGCTAGGAAGGAAAATTAGGCAAAACCCAGCAAAATCACAATATTAAATTCTGTTGTGGTCACAGGTCTTTATACAATATGGGCTGCTGATATCATTCAGCTTTAGATTTGTGCTGATGACTGGATCACCATAGACAGTAAAACATTAACACTTATGATGTGATAAAAGGCAGTGTGCCAGTGCATGAAAAAGTAGACATGCGCTGCTTAAGTGACAAGGATGGCTCCTCTAGTCACCCAATACAGAGAGTGGGCTCAGGTGAAAGATTCCATGCTGAATCTGGACCTGCCCCATTTTATGGGAGATTTCAGTCTGATGAGGCAGCACTGTAGAAACTGACTTCATTGAACTGATTTCAGCCGAAGCTATCACCCCAGTGTAGTCTGTAACTATGCAGGTTACAGAGGGAGATTTAACTCAGTGAGGGCAAGGAAAGGATTTGAAAAACAATTCAGGAAAGCAAAACAAAGAAAACCCAGAGAGTTCTCCAAATATATATCTGAAATAATTCCTATGGGCAAAGGCACAGGTGTGTGAGATGACTCTGGAAAAGCAATTGTAAATTCCCTGTGGCCTCAGTATAAATCCCTTTCATTCAGAGGTCAGCATTTAGTGTTTGCAGCTAAGGAGCATCTTCCACTGGCTACTCAGTGTGCTTCTGTTTCTATGACAGTTTTTATCCTGATGATGAGAGAGCCCTGTCAGATGAAGTGTAAGCCACATTTACCTGTAAGTGCCCCACACTAGCTTGTGATGCCTAATCTCTTTTATTGAACCTACTATCTGGTTTCTGGAGCCATTGATTTTCCTTGCTGTCAGTTTGTGGCCTTGACTCTTTAATGTTTATTTAGACTGTTCTCCATAAATTGCTTCTGGTGCTGAGGGTGAGAAAGGAGGCAGGAGGTCAGGGGTGCATGTATACCTGTCCATATATATAAATCACAGCTTTTGTTCTTCACTGTTGCTTGTGAACATGTTTGCTGGATGAAAAAAAGGGAAGTATTCTACTAAAACATGGAGAAGACATTACTCATTTCCTTCTGTCTGCAATTTTATTGCAATTCATGTTTTCAATTTTCTATATGTTCATAACACCTTTTGTTGTCAACTCAAAGATTTAATGTTTCTTTTTGTTAAGAGACACAAAGAGGGAGAAGAATTGCTTGTTTGCCAGTGCAGAACTGTACTTTTCAAGTGAGAAAGTGGTGTGTTTATTTTGTTGGTGAGTTTTTGTGATGGGGGGAATTGTTATTTCTTGCCACTTTTTAATTTCAGTCTTTGTTGAGAATGGTAGGACTCGGGGGTACAGCGCTTGTACAAACAAGAAAACACTATCTTTCTTGCTGTCAGCATCCCAAACCCTAGCCATCTAAAGAAGGATCATAGCCTTCATTGGGCAGGAATAAAAGTATTGTTCCAGCAGTAGGACAAGTCTTCTTCTCTGGTAATGTCACTGGCAAAGCCAGCAAATGAGAAATGTTTAAGAGAACGGGTCTGTACTGTATACAAATAATTTGAGAGCACATCCTGAAAATTTGAGAGGAAAAACCCTAGAGTTTATTTAACACTGAGCAGCTAGAATGCTATAGCCTTAAATCAATGGAAACTGTTTTGCAACAGTGAAGATTTTTTCCTTCTTCAGCAGTAAACATCATAGTCTGTACAAGTTGACAAGTGGTTCTCCTGAGGCTGGGAGTACAGGAATCAATAGAGGTGCAGTTTGGGCTACTGCTCTCTCTGCTGATAAAGAAACATTGTACACAGATGTGATGCTGAGTATAAATCAAAAGAAGAAAGAGAAGCTGTTCCAAGATAGGTAAAGGAATACCTTATGGACCAGAATATCTGATTCAGGTTTTTTTTCCACTTGACCTCTCAGTTTGTATGGTTATTCAGTATCCTAAACTTATGCAAGTTCAGTTTATTGTAAAAGGGAGATATAACAACACTGGCAGGATAAATGTTTGGGCTAATATTCCACTTTCATCTGTCCTTCCATTTTGCAAAGACGGTGTACCCTTTCATACATTCTGTAAAAGCCATTAAATATATGTTACAACTGAACAGCACTCAGAAGGAATTCTCAGATTCAACTCCACGTTCAGGTTACAGTTCCAGTTTTTGAACATTGATGGCCAGGATAATTTCTCTGAGAAGTTTTTAAGTACCCTGAAATTATCCTTTAACTGAAGCTAATTTACATGCAAGGCCCTAAATCATCACTATTGTTTGCATAGCTTCAAATATTAAAGCTTTGAATTTCATGATATGTATTTTATTGCTAGATAAAGTTTTCATTCTAGGCAATATAAAATACTAGAGAAAAGAAAATGTTTCCATAGTGTGCCTCATTGTTTCCTGAACAGAAAGGGAGTCCAACTTTAAAATCGGCACCACCGCAAGAAAGCAAAACACACTAAGATATCAGGGAACACTCCAAAGACTATCATGTGTTCTCATCAAAGAAAGAAATCAGTAAAGCTTTGAGTCAATAGGGAAGAATGATGAAGAAAAACATGAATAATTCTTGTAAAAGATTTGTAGGTTGGCATATTTACTGTAGTAACATATCCTAAAGGATACTACTACAATTTAATTTGTAACCAACCAACTGTAAACAATTGTATCTTTATTTTAAATAACAAGGATTACCAAACTGTCAATGAATTGAGTAGTAATCTCTAATAATCTTCAATATAGCAAATTTAAGGAATAAGCAGTGTAATTTAATAGAGCATAGCCAGTATCATTTAGTATACGAAAGTTGGCAACCTTAAATTAATTGACAAAATTCTTGCTGATTTTATTGGGCCTATGCTTATAAAAGACTAGATGCTGGATCTGGAGAAAAGGTAAATGATTCAAGTGGTCCAAATATTCCACAAGGATGCACACAGTAAAAAAAACCTGTTTGCATAGCCTATTTAACCTGCAGACTGGAAACAGAACAAGACTACAAGCTTTCTCTTGTAAGCAAGTAGTGATTAGGTACATTTTCCTTCAGCCCAAGTGAAGCAAGCAACTTCCTCACTACAGATTTTTCTACTGACACAACATATTTTTATACAGCTGAGTTTAGCAATGCATAATACCTCATTAACATTTAACAGCGTGAAATACGTCTCTGTGAAGGTTTTTGGTTGGGGTTTTTTTTAATGTAAAATAGGAAGGAAGGTTGTTAAACTTTATTTTTCTCTGGAAAAGCAAAACAGAAAATGTTTTCCCTTCACATTTTTCCATCTGATGTCAGGAGATTACATTAGAGTTTTCCTTATTTTCACTCATGACTGACATTTAAATAAGTTTTGGAGATGTTAAGGAATAATAATTCATTCATGGCTATAAATACCCAAGATATGTTTAGTCAGGAGGAAACAGATGACCTAACAGAAGATTAAATCTTGGCAAATTTACTTACATTAACCAAACCCTTCCAATTAAATTTCAGCCAGCTGGTAGCTTCTAATCCTCTCTTGTTCAGTCTGTTTGAATGATTTTTAGTTTTTTTGAATTGGTTGGGGTTTTTTTTTGTTTTGGTTTTTTTTTAATGCCACTTTCATCTATCACTCACAACACCAAACAAAGCATTTTGTGTGAGAATGAATCAAAGATTAAATGTCAGGGGCCCTACTAGACTGGGTATAAGGCCAAAAGCACTTAGAAAAATATGAAACTTTATCATACATCCATAACTTCAAGGTAGCAACCCATAAGGAATATAATTGAAGGTAGTCACCAGCTCTCTGCCCTAGTTGTTAACTAGATTGCTGAGTGTTAGGCTAAGAATCCTTGTTTATTCCACATTAGGGCATTTTTTTTCTCCTCAAAGTGTCAGAGAGGAGGGAGGTGAAAGAAGGGGATGATAGAAAGTTGGCACTCCTATTCCAGTGTACATGCTGCAGGTCATTAGTACTGTCTTTCCCCAGCACCATGGAGCACTTTTTTCCCAAATGCTATTCCTGGTTTCTTATACAGCCAGAAAGAGCAGTTATACATACATCAGAAAAAGCTGTGTTACCCAAACAGCTAAGTAGTTTTACCTTGCCACAGGTTTTCTGCTTTAATTCTTTTGAGGGAAAAATCCTGGTTAATAACATGAACTGTAGCGGAGTTCCAGATCCTTATGCAGTTCAGGGCAGCCCAAGACCTAGATGGAATACATGACTGAAGAGTTCCTGCTTCCTTTCCATAGCTGGGGATGGAGGAAGAAAAAACAAAGAAACAAGACATACACTGAAAAAAAAAAAAGATATTTGCACATCCAGTTTCTGTAACTACAGGGGAAGTTGATTTGTCACAGTCTGTTTCATCAATGAGCTGACACAGGAAAGATGCATGTGTGGTCTCAGAGAAGAAATCCACTTTTCCACACAATTCTGTGAAAGGCATAAGGCAGCAAGATTTCTGACTTATTACTTCCGACAGTTTTGGCATTTTAAATGCATGTAATTATATATACAAAGAAAAGTTGGATGAGAAAGCCTAGCCAAATAAACAAAGCTCTGATATTTTACAGTCTAAAAGTGGGACAATTTTGAAGGTGAATACATGTTTAAGTTAGGCATCCTGCACTATAATCAATCTGATACACTAAGCAATAATAATCAGTTACTTTTAATTTTGACAAAGCACAGGTCTCTAATTTGGTATTGTCTCAGTGACATTCGACTGTGCTGGACAAAAACGAATGCAGTGGAAGGATTAACCTTTCCAAATCACCATGTATTAAAATGACAAAACCCGACATGCTGCATTATGAAGAAGGCAGTAAACAGAAAGATCAGTTATCTCAGTTTTTTTAGTTGCAGAAAAAATTCTTTCCTCTTTCTTAAACTTTGAGAAATTAAAACTGGAAAGCACTCAATAGAGAGAGGCTATTAAGAATTTTTACCAATTTCTTGTTTTAATTCCAATGGTGTATACTATCATGGAAATCATATTTTATTCAAAGACTAATAAATCTAATGCAGAACATATATATAACCGGATCCCTGCAGACCCTGTGTAATCTCTACATGAGGCGTTAATATCCTCTGCACTGCAATGGTTATTAACCATTCATCAATGGCCAAGTGTTTCGGAGAAGAATATTACTTCGTGCTTTGTAAGTGTTCAGTAGAAGAGAGAGGAGAATTGTGGTGTATGAGGGTAAGCAGACCCTTCTTTATTTCTACAGAAATACCAGGACTGAGGGATAGTTAACCACTGAAATCACCAAATAACTTGAATTCCAGGTTTCTTTAGAGAGCATAAGAAAGTCAGGAGAATATTTGAAGATTCTTTCCTTGAGACCAGCATTATTGTTTAATGCACTGAACTTCACATAAGTGATGCAAAAATTGAGTTAAGCACAGCTTGAGTAATTTGCCTGAGGTCTGAGAAGAAGTTGATGAAAGAAACTAAAATTCAGGTCTGTTACGCCCTGGCCCTATGTCATAAGCTGTAAATTATCTTTCTTTGAAATACTGAAGCTGTCAGCTCTTACATACTCAGAAACAAACACCAAATCATTCCTTAACCTTCTATTTGCTAAGCTGAATACATCCAATTCCTGTCTTGTACCATAAGGAACATCATGTTGTTCTAAATATTTGTCTCTGGAACCTCTCCAAATGTTCAACATCCTTCTCCATATGTAGGTGTTTTCAATAGACACTGTATTTCACTACTGGCATTCCAGTAGTTACTACAAGAGCATATCCAGAATCAGTATAGGCTCTTTTTTACTCATTTTGAGCTGATTTAGACACCTCAGACTCACATGAGCTGCTTATGGCTACACTATCAGACCAAGAAAACTCAGCCATACTTTTTTAAATAATCACAACTGCCTAGGATAAAACCTCACATATTTGTGAGTACCAGTTTAAGGCTGAACTTTCCAGTCTGCATGAATTAGCTCTTACATGGATTCATTCAAATAAAAAAAAAAAAAAAAAATAAAAGCAGCCTCAACAACACAGGGCAAGTAGTCAAAGCAATGCTGGAAAATTAGATAAGTAAGAAGAGAGGAAAATAGTGTTTCCACTTGGAAAACAGGTAAGCTCAATTAAAAGAAGGAATCAAGTGCCTCCCATGATAAAATATTCCCTAGCTGTTAAAAAAAAAGCAAACTAACAAACTCACAATGAAACAAAACAGCAACAACAAAAAAACCCAATAAAACAACAGGCAAAACAAACAAACAAAAGTATTAACACGGGAAAAGCTACAGAATTCAAGAAATTAAAAGTTTTTTCTTTACAGATGCCCTCTTGGGGGAAAAAAACCAGAAGCAGTGTATTATTTTGGTTTTATTTCCTTGCATCTCTTTAGCTGCAGTAATCATAGTGAATTTAATTTGACACATGAATGTCACAAATGCTCTCCCTATGAGCAAATATTGCACATTAATAAAAGTATATTGATGTAAAATAGCCTCATCTTTGTTTTGAGAATATGATTCTAAGATCTATGTAAGCAA